>NW_007729617.1:81564-83967 GCF_000696425.1 Galeopterus variegatus | reverse complement strand
AGACAGTCCATCTGTGCTCTGTGTAGAGCTGGAGACAGAGGAATGTCCTGGGATCACCCCACGGAGCATCCCCAGAAAGACGCCACTCTGAAGCCTGTGCTCTGGCTGCACTTCCCAGAGTCTCCAAGGGCAGGGCTGGTTTGGACATCAAAGGGACCTGGCCACAGGGGATGTTTTGAGTCTGTGGTCACAATTCCTCTGGAAGATGGGAAACCTGGCCAGGGTGTGGGCTCATCAGCGCCTCCTGAGCAATGGGGAAGCTGAGGCTCCAGGAAGGATGTGCCTGCTGTTCCCACAGGGAGGAAGGAGATGCGGTGCTGGCCCCTCTCCTGGTTCCTGGCCAGTCCCTGCCCAGTAGGGCCCAGTGTCCTCCAAGGGCAGATGTTCTTACCTCCAGGAGGGGCTCTTGTGTCCTTCTTGCACATGGGGCAAGTCTGACCCTGCTTCCTGATTCAGGACAGGAGGTCACCATCTGCAGTAACCCCATGGCTTGACACCAAGCTCCTGAGACAAAGGGGCCACATCCTGCTGGGGGTGGGAGGCGAGGCGGCCAGAGCCCCAGGGGGGCTGGGGAGGCTCCTCCTGCGGGGCTGCCCATCAGCAGCCAGCTCATGTCCGCTGGGTTGGGCACCCTCAACCCTGGCCTCTGGGAGCCTCAGATGACTCAGATATCAACTGGGCCTCACTGAGCTGCTAGAAATTAGAGGGGGCATGTCTGGGAACGCTCCCAGCAGGTGGCCAGGGAGAAGGATGCCAGGTATTGTCCCGGCCGGCAGCCAAGGCCTCAGTGTGATTCCCACAGCCGTGCCCACGAGGGCAGCCTTCGACTCTGGTGGCCTTTCATCATCATCTTGCCTAGGAAGCCTGGACCTTTCCATGCTGGGCACAGCTCCACACAGTCTACCAGGCATCCCTCCTCTCAGGGAGACAGGGCTCTGAGCCTGGCTATGCCCGGTCTTGCTCTATGACACTGGACCTACTCGGTGGCTCCCAGCCTGGGTTCTTGCTCAGGAGCTCTCACCTCAGCCTTCCCTCCACAGCAAGTGGGCAGGACCCTCATGGGGTGGCATGACCCAAAGACCACTGACCTGCTGGCCTGGGTGGTTTTCTCGCTCCTGAGTGTGCTATGGCAGAGAGCCCAAACTGCAAACAGGGGCTGGGGGTCCCACTGCTGTCTGGCCTCCCAATCCCCATATTTTGATATGTCAGGAACAGAAATGGCTGGCAGGCAGGGTTTGTGGGCGTTTGAGATATCATTTTCTCCTGCTGGTCTGAGGAGTGGGCCCTGTCCTGTCCTCCCACCCCCACCTCAGGGCTTCACCTGCTTTTCAGGGGGCTGTGAAATTGCCATAGCCCCAGAGTCCAGCTGCTCCTGCTCCCCACGGGACACTGAGATGCAGCTGAGAAGCCAGAGCCAACTTAGCCTGCCGGGCCAGAGGCCTGCAGGACCAACCTGGGCATGGGGACCACTGGCAATAATTAGTAAAATTCCCAATGAAACAGTCATGTCCTTAGTAGGGACAAGCCACAACATTTCTGCCAAGCAGAGAGCTGATAGATGTGGCAAAAAGGGCAGAAGAAGGCAGAAGGCAGCCTCGGAATGTCTCCATCTCCTCTCCCGCTCCTCCCTGACCCCGCCCACCTCTGTCCCAGAAACAGGTGGCAGGCACTCCCCGTGGCTTCCTGCCTGTGTCCTGCCCACACCCCCTCCACATCATTCTTCACTAAGGTGCCACTCCGAGCACATCTTCCTTCCTGTGCCTGCAACCCTCAAGGGCTCCCTAGTGCCTTCAGAAGCAGGCCCCAGTCCCTCAGCCTGGCACGCAGTGCCCTCTCTAAGCTGGCCCTGGCTGGCTGCTCCTGCTCCCCACGGGACACTGAGATGCAGCTGAGAAGCCAGAGCCAACTTAGCCTGCCGGGCCAGAGGCCTGCAGGACCAACCTGGGCATGGGGACCACTGGCAATAATTAGTAAAATTCCCAATGAAACAGTCATGTCCTTAGTAGGGACAAGCTACAACATTTCTGCCAAGCAGAGAGCTGATAGATGTGGCAAAAAGGGCAGAAGAAGGCAGAAGGCAGCCTCGGAATGCCTCCATCTCCTCTCCCGCTCCTCCCTGACCCCGCCCACCTCTGTCCCAGAAACAGGTGGCAGGCACTCCCCGTGGCTTCCTGCCTGTGTCCTGCCCACACCCCCTCCACATCATTCTTCACTAAGGTGCCACTCCGAGCACATCTTCCTTCCTGTGCCTGCAACCCTCAAGGGCTCCCCAGTGCCTTCAGAAGCAGGCCCCAGTCCCTCAGCCTGGCACGCAGTGCCCTCTCTAAGCTGGCCCTGGCTGACTTCTCCATGCCCCACGTCAGCTACTTTTCTCCACAGAACCTTCCTGACAGCTCAGTCGAC
>NW_007729617.1:80130-81404 GCF_000696425.1 Galeopterus variegatus | reverse complement strand
CTTCTCCATGCCCCACGTCAGCTACTTTTCTCCACAGAACCTTCCTGACAGCTCAGTCGACCTTCCTCAAAGCCTGGCTGCCCTCTCCCGCTGCTTGCACAATGGTCATGCACGGAATTCCCATTCTCCCTCTCCAGCCCCCGGATTCTTTAGCTATCTGAAGAACATTTGAAAAAAAGAGTCACAGTAATAAACATGTTTCAAAGGAAGGAGGCAGTTACTCCCCTGCTTAACCCCCCACCCCCACCCCAAGGCCTTCTCCCAGCACTTGGAATAAAACCCAAAATGGTCAGGGCGGCCTCAAGGCCTGGAGGAGCCGGCCCTGCTGCCTTGTCGCGGGTTGCCCCTGGCTTTGCTCTCTGTGCTCCAGCTGCTCCTTGCTCCCTGCACAGCGAGACTATTCCCACCTCTGGGCCTTTGCACCTGCTGCACCCCTGACTCCAGTGCTCCTCCCCCAGCACGACTGTTCCCAGCAGTGTCTGGCCCATAGTAGGTGCTCAGTAAAGAGTTGAATAAATGAATTACTGAATCACCTTGGGGAATGTGAAATAATAGGAGATGCGCAAAATGTGTGACCCAGCATAGGTCTGTCATGGCCTGTAATGACCCAGGCCCCCAGCTAAGTGCATCCCCTCCCCCACCCCTATTTAGCCCTTCCATCCCTCCCCAAGGCGGATTACTGGGGAGAAGCTGCTCTCCTTCACCCAGACCGCAGGGGGAAGGGAAGCCCGGGGACTTGTCCTTGAGGCTTGTCTGAGAAATTGATCCTGGAATCTTTAAACCTTGGGGGAAAATGTTCAAAGCCGCAGCCATTCTCTGTGTGGAGAGAATTCTCTCGTTTGGGGAAATACATTGTAATGCACCTTTTGCTTATGCAAAGATGCAGGCTAGTTTCCGTTCTAGAATATACAATGAGGAAGGACGCGGCTCTGCATGACAATGTAAAAGTTTGCCTTGTTGGTGGCGGAGTTCCATGGGGGCAGGGTGACTGTGAGCCCTGGGAGGTGGCCTGAGGCTTCAGGGCAGAGGTGACTTTGCCACCAAGGTGGGGGAGAGGTGTGGAAAGGGGGAACTGGTCCAGGAGATGGGGGCTCCCTACTGGGAAAGGAGGTGGGGAGGGGGGCACAGAGGCCGCTGGTGCAGCAGCAGGAGCAGAGCGGCTGGCTGCGGTTCCTACCCCTTACCCAGAACCTTCAGGAAAGTCACCATTACCTCTGCTGAGCTGAGCTTCAGGCAATAGAAGCAGCTGAGTTGGGGAGCCTCTGGGGTAGGGG
>NW_007729617.1:75628-79402 GCF_000696425.1 Galeopterus variegatus | reverse complement strand
GGGGGGGGGGGGGGGCACAGAGGCCGCTGGTGCAGCAGCAGGAGCAGAGCGGCTGGCTGCGGTTCCTACCCCTTACCCAGAACCTTCAGGAAAGTCACCATTACCTCTGCTGAGCTGAGCTTCAGGCAATAGAAGCAGCTGAGTTGGGGAGCCTCTGGGGTAGGGGTGGGTGAGTGCAGGAGGGCTCACAGATGGCTTTGTGGCTTCTCTGGGAACCCTTGAAATAGATGGGGAGAAGGCGGTTCTCTCTGTGGCCTTTAGGAAGCCAGCTTGGACCACCAGGGTGGAGGTGCAGGAGGGAGTGCAGCCCAGCAGCTGGCTTCGGGGCAGGAATGTGTTCATCTGTGTGCATCTCTTGGTGCACAAACGGGGCTGCAAGAGCCTGGTCTTACCATGAGAATAAACACTCCCTTCGCAGTTATCTTCCTTACTCTCTGGTTTCTCAGCAGATGCTTCCGAGGCAATGTGAGAATAAACATGACCCTCGCCATTGCTCAATATCAAACTCTCACGAAATGCAAATAGGCAGAATCAGAGTTACTGAGGTCATGCCATACGCAAAAATGGGAGGTGGTTAGAGTCCCTCCTTCAACACTGAGGGCAAGAACATGTGCCCTAAGACCACCCCTTCCCCAAACTCCTCGGGTGAAGTCTGTTTCCATCCCCTCCTGCACCAGTCCATACTCGGCCTGGCCTGGGGATCACTCTGCAGGTACCCCAGGGTGGGGACCGGGGCTCCTACACCCCCAAGCATGCTGGTCAATGCCCAAAACCCAGCAGAGGCTCAACAAGTATTTAAGTGCAACTGAATGCAACACTAGGGCAGGCACAGTGAAAAACCAAGGCTGCCTTAAGAATGTTTCCGTCATGGTGCTGATAACTATCCCTCCCCCACTCCTCAACAGGGGTGTTAGCAGAGGGTGCCGTAAAACGCCGCTCCACAGTCTGATTGTATTGGTTCCAGCATGGGCTCTGCACTTGACTTGTTTGGGCCTCAGTTTACTCATCTGCGAAATGGAAATAATAATAGTACTTGCCCCACAGGGTTGTTATTAGGACTGACTGCAACAATGTATTTAAAGCATCTAGCAAAATCCTGGGTACATAGTACAGACTCAATAAAGTTGTCATCAAATTACAGGAGGGTCAAATACTGTGAGCTGTCTCTCCGGGATCTCAAACTTTGGCCNGGAAGAGACCGAGGAAACCACGACGGAGGGTCTTAGACCACCACCTTGCACTGTGCCCCTCGACACGGGACGGGGCTCATGAGAATTCAGAGCGCTGGGCGACACCAAGACGCTTCGGCGTCTTTACACGTTGACTGCAGGAGTCTCCTGCTCCAATATGTCCCTCCCTAAAAGTGCCGTCATTCTGCATCCAGAATGCAGATGTTACAGCGCCTCCTCGAACACAGTGGGAAGCGTTGTCGTCCTTCTGTATGACACATGTCCCTCCTGCACCACGAGAATCCACTTAAGTGGCTTAGTTCTCCTGCCAGACCCTGCCCCCGAGAGCCCAGCACTGTGTTAGCCACCTGTGGGCCCCCGGCTGGCTCAGACAGGCCTCCAGAAGTGTCAAGTAAGGGAACAGGCAGATAAAGAGATGGAGGAATGTCACAGAGCCTGAAATCCCTCATTCTGCTGCACAGGAAACTGAGAGCCAAAGGGACGGGGCTGAGTGCCCCTGATCATTTCTGCTCATGTCCAAAGGGCCACTGGGGATAGGCCACAGGCCCGGCTCACTGCCAGGCACAGGTGGGGAGGGGCTGTGTGGGCCGTCCCCACACCTGAACCCGATGGTCGATCACCACCCTGGCCTGGCCTGGCCTGGCTGCCATCCACACGTCCTCCACCCTCCTGTCCCGGCTGCAACGCGGTTTCCACAGGGCACCCTTCCTGACCCGTGAACGTTCCCATGGAGCACGCTATGCTAACTCAGAGCTGTCCCCGTCCAGCTAATTTCCTCTACTGCGCCATGATGATCTCGAATCACCTTCTCTATCTGTTAGAATAACTGCCTGTCCCCCTCCACTGGACGGGAGCTCTTTGCGTCCTTTGCTGTCCCTGCTCAGTGCCTAGTACCAAGTCCAAGCTCAGCCCCACGTGCCTCCACCACACCCAGCGAGTGCCCCCATCTGGCAGCCTCCGTACCTTACATCCAAGGCCTCCCTCTCCCACTGCCCCACGCCTGCCCCAGGCCACTTCTCCCATTCCAGGGACGTGCCTATGGTGTGGCACCTCTATTGCACACACTGTTCCCTCCACATGCAATGACACCCTCCCCACCTTTCCACTTGAGAAACACCAACTCTGTGACCAAAACCAGCTCAAGGGTCACCTTTGCTGTGGCCTTCTCCCCAACCAGGCAGAGGGTGCCTGGCCCTGTCCTTCTCACTGTGCTAAATAAGGCGAGTGGGTGTGTCTCCGCAAGGGCCACACTTCTCAAGGACAAGTGCTGACTCCACTGGTCTTGCAGATGTTGTGGGCCGAATGGTCTACTGCTACATCTCTCTGGTCAGCTCTGACCTTCCAAGACCTGTGCTGGTGCCTCCCCACGTACAGTATCTGTCACCTTGAGCCCCTGCGGGTGAGCGTTATTATCCCCATTTTACCAGCAAGGGAACTGAGGTGCAGAGAAAGTGAGAAGCTCACCCATGGGAGTGGGAGTGGGGATCAGCACAGAGGCTTTGGAGGGCAATTTAGCATATCTGCTGACATTAAAAACTGTATGTGCCTATGACCTGCTGATCCCGAAGTCCAGCATCTACGATGGAGAAACACAGCCTTGAACATGAAAAACAGCAGGCACAGGGACTCCTACACTGCTGGGACAGGTGAGTCCATTTTTTTGTCAGACTCTGTGGGACCACAGTCACTTTGTGGGAATTCACTTACTCACTTATTCATTCATTTAAAATGTATTTACTGAAAACCTCGTATGTGCCAAGCCCTTTGCCACGTGCTGAGCATGAAAATCAGTGGCAGACCCTCTCCGAATCTGATAGGCTGCGGTTGTGGGACTTCCGTGTGAGCCCTTAACCCTTCTGAGACACACCACCACAGGGTCCCCCAGGCAGGGGAGTAAGACCCAGTATCACTAGACTGCAACTCAGCACACGTGCAGACAGCCCGGGAGCAGCCTGGGGCGGGAGCCCCTGCCAGGCCACATGGCAGCCCGGCACAGTGCGTCATCTCTGCTTTTCTGGCTCAGCTGTCACCTCCTCGCTGGGGCCTGCACAAGACAAGCTCTGCAGCTGCCTCTCGCTGTCACTGAGGAGTGATGGTGCCTGGCCCTCCTCATCCATGGGGACTCTAACTCCCGCTTTGGCAACTGTCATCTCCCCAGGGGAGGCCAGGGACAGGCTGCTCCAAGGCTTCCTGCATCAGATGTCAGGCGTCACAGAGGAGGGAAGGAGAGGGGAGAAGCGGATGGGAGGTTGTGCCGCACGTTTCATGGCAGGAGAGGCAGAGGGGAGGACAGCCTGAGGCACCCCCGTCAGAACCCCCACCCCCCACCCCGCATCATCGTCACTGGTCTACTGGCCACCCCCATCCTCGCTGGAATGTGAGCTCCTTGCAGGCAGGACACCTCTTGCTCACCACGACATTTCCGGCACCTAGAAGGTGCTCCATAAAAATGTGCTAAATGATTGAGTGAGCGAGTGGGAAGGCAAATCTTAGAGAGAACAGGAAGACACGATAGGTGGAGAAGCCAAGGTGGAAAAAGCGGTGGTGTCATAGAACGACGGGAAAGAGAGCTCGTGGAGAGAAG
>NW_007729617.1:59555-74752 GCF_000696425.1 Galeopterus variegatus | reverse complement strand
GCAGGGCCGCTGGGGCAATATGGGGAGGTCACACGAGTGCCTCCTTGCACAGGGCCAGCTCATGCAAAAACTCAGCAAATTTGAGTTTCTCCCCCTTCAGGCCATGGGGAGGGGTGTTTCTAATGATAGAAGGCATAAGCTCCAAACTTCCTATGATGCATGTTTCTATCTTTTTAGATCCCAAACCAACCTCATCTCCTGCCTCTCCCCCAGCACCTTATACTCTAGCCAGGTCCTAACCATGCACTATGATACAGCAGGGCACCTGGGCCTTTCCAATGTGCTGTTCTACTACCTGACATGCTCTGCGGTTCCGGGCAGCTGGAGTGGCCCTCGACCGAGGAGGCACCCCTGACCCAGCTGCTCCAGGAGCTCTTCCCTTCTGAGATCAACACACACATTAACTGGGGTACAATGACCGTCCTTCCTCTGCTCCCCATCCCTCGCGTGCTCCAAGCTCCCTGAGCGCCGGGACGCATCTTGCTCACTTCTGTACCCCAGTGCCCAGAATGGGGCCTGACGTAGACCAGGGGTTCAGGGAGTGCTGAATGTGACTGAGCACAGCTCATGATCTTGGGATGCTCTCCACATGCCAGGTGCTTTGCTAAGCACTTTTCTGGAGTTTGACTCGAGGAACACTCACAACAGCCCTGCACGGTGGCACTAACTTTCCCCCATCACAGGGCACAGAGTGGCAAGCAGTCACCTCCTTTCTTCTAGGCTGGAAAAAACAATCCAGCTGCCCACACACCAGACTTGTCCTGCAGCCATGTCCTGATTCACCTGTGCAGCATGGGTTCTTAGTTTCANGGATCACTCTGCAGGTACCCCAGGGTGGGGACCGGGGCTCCTACACCCCCAAGCATGCTGGTCAATGCCCAAAACCCAGCAGAGGCTCAACAAGTATTTAAGTGCAACTGAATGCAACACTAGGGCAGGCACAGTGAAAAACCAAGGCTGCCTTAAGAATGTTTCCGTCATGGTGCTGATAACTATCCCTCCCCCACTCCTCAACAGGGGTGTTAGCAGAGGGTGCCGTAAAACGCCGCTCCACAGTCTGATTGTATTGGTTCCAGCATGGGCTCTGCACTTGACTTGTTTGGGCCTCAGTTTACTCATCTGCGAAATGGAAATAATAATAGTACTTGCCCCACAGGGTTGTTATTAGGACTGACTGCAACAATGTATTTAAAGCATCTAGCAAAATCCTGGGTACATAGTACAGACTCAATAAAGTTGTCATCAAATTACAGGAGGGTCAAATACTGTGAGCTGTCTCTCCGGGATCTCAAACTTTGGCCCGTCTGGGCTTCATCCCTGGCCCACTCTGGGCTCTCCTCCGGGCTGCCAGGAGAAATATGGGCACGACTGTGATTGCCACACAGACCTGGAGCTCTCCCTGCCAGCCCTGCCTTAGGGAAATGGACAGCCACGCCGCCACTCGGGGCCTGCCCTTCCCACCCACTGATCTGATTACTCATCAGAAAGGGATAACGCTTCAGAACAGAGAAGGATGCTGCTGCTGAGGCCACGGGACACCAGCAGATACAGCAGATGCCGCAGGCCAGGGCTCGACGTCCCCCAGGGGCCTCTTGGTGGCCGCGCGAGCCACTGACAGGGAAGGAGGCTGAGAGAAGGCGGGGACTTTGATTCTGGCTGGCGGGATGTCGCCCGACTCCCTGGTGTGCTCTGCTGGGCTTGTCAGCTTTCCCTGACCACACAGCTCCGGGAGCTCAGCCGGGAGTCTCATTTCAGCGAGGGGCCCCAAGTGACAAGACCTTGTGACACCCTGGCCCTAGTATCCTCCCCCCACCCCCGCCAGTGTCAGAGCCCCTGTTGGCAAAACCTCATGCACTGTGACTCCAGCTCTGTCACCTGGGTCCGTTTAGGCACCACCATGTAATGACAGCAATGTATTTTTATTCCCCCATAAATCATTTTCTTCTGCTGCTCTATCACCATTTTGACCCAAGGAAAGAGACAGGGAAAATGCCAGCTAGAGGAAGAGGGCCCTAGCATAGGGGAAGTCCCCTCCCCCCGGCCCCGGGGACGGCAATGGCAGGAACAGTGAGGAGACAGGGCGCTGGCTGCCGAGGGAGAAGGGTGGGCGGCTGAGTGCAGGCAGCAAGTCAGGACAGGGTTAGAGACCCTCGTACCTGCTGCCGCCCCCCCACCCTTAGGGCAGACGCGCGCACGAGGGCTCGGGGTCTGCTTCCCACTGAGATGAGACCACTCATGCGAGCCAGTCCAACCCCGGCGCAGGGCCTAGGCAGGCGGTGAGAGAAGGAGCGTCTCGCGGGAACGAAGGCGCCGGGTCACGACTGGCCCCGGGGGGTGCGTGTGGGTTCCAGAAGCTCCCGCCTATGCTGGTTGGGGCTGGGAGTGGGGGCGGGCAGCCAGCGGTGAACTGGGAGAGGCCGCACAGTGGACGGCTGTCCACGGCCGACGACTGGACTCAGACCGGCCTCCCCACTGCCACAAGGGCCCCAGGCGTCCCCCAGTGAAGAGGAAGAGCGAGACCTTGGCAGAACAGGGACGGACCCGGAAGAGACCGAGGAAACCACGACGGAGGGTCTTAGACCACCACCTTGCACTGTGCCCCTCGACACGGGACGGGGCTCATGAGAATTCAGAGCGCTGGGCGACATCAAGACGCTTCGGCGTCTTTACACGTTGACTGCAGGCGTCTCCTGCTCCAATATGTCCCTCCCTAAAAGTGCCGTCATTCTGCATCCAGAATGCAGATGTTACAGCGCCTCCTCGAACACAGCGGGAAGCGTTGTCGTCCTTCTGTATGACACATGTCCCTCCTGCACCACGAGAATCCACTTAAGTGGCTTAGTTCTCCTGCCAGACCCTGCCCCCGAGAGCCCAGCACTGTGTTAGCCACCTGTGGGCCCCCTGCTGGTTCAGACAGGCCTCCAGAAGTATCAAGTAAGGGAACAGGCAGATAAAGAGATGGAGGAATGTCACAGAGCCTGAAATCCCTCATTCTGCTGCACAGGAAACTGAGAGCCAAAGGGACGGGGCTGAGTGCCCCTGATCATTTCTGCTCATGTCCAAAGGGCCACTGGGGATAGGCCACAGGCCCGGCTCACTGCCAGGCACAGGTGGGGAGGGGCTGTGTGGGCCGTCCCCACACCTGAACCCGATGGTCGATCACCACCCTGGCCCGGCCTGGCCTGGCTGCCATCCACATGTCCTCTGCCCTCCTGTCTCGGCTGCAACGCGGTTTCCACAGGGCACCCTTCCTGACCCGTGAACGTTCCCATGGAGCACGCTATGCTAACTCAGAGCTGTCCACGTCCAGCTAATTTCCTCTACTGCGCCATGATGATCTCGAATCACCTTCTCTATCTGTTAGAATAACTGCCCGTCCCCCTCCACTGGACGGGAGCTCTTTGCGTCCTTTGCTGTCCCTGCTCAGTGCCTAGTACCAAGTCCAAGCTCAGCCCCACGTGCCTTGTATTTAAAGCATCTAGCAAAATCCTGGGTACATAGTACAGACTCAATAAAGTTGTCATCAAATTACAGGAGGGTCAAATACTGTGAGCTGTCTCTCCGGGATCTCAAACTTTGGCCCGTCTGGGCTTCATCCCTGGCCCACTCTGGGCTCTCCTCCGGGCTGCCAGGAGAAATATGGGCACGACTGTGATTGCCACACAGACCTGGAGCTCTCCCTGCCAGCCCTGCCTTAGGGAAATGGACAGCCACGCCGCCACTCGGGGCCTGCCCTTCCCACCCACTGATCTGATTACTCATCAGAAAGGGATAACGCTTCAGAACAGAGAAGGATGCTGCTGCTGAGGCCACGGGACACCAGCAGATACAGCAGATGCCGCAGGCCAGGGCTCGACGTCCCCCAGGGGCCTCTTGGTGGCCGCGCGAGCCACTGACAGGGAAGGAGGCTGAGAGAAGGCGGGGACTTTGATTCTGGCTGGCGGGATGTCGCCCGACTCCCTGGTGTGCTCTGCTGGGCTTGTCAGCTTTCCCTGACCACACAGCTCCGGGAGCTCAGCCGGGAGTCTCATTTCAGCGAGGGGCCCCAAGTGACAAGACCTTGTGACACCCTGGCCCTAGTATCCTCCCCCCACCCCCGCCAGTGTCAGAGCCCCTGTTGGCAAAACCTCATGCACTGTGACTCCAGCTCTGTCACCTGGGTCCGTTTAGGCACCACCATGTAATGACAGCAATGTATTTTTATTCCCCCATAAATCATTTTCTTCTGCTGCTCTATCACCATTTTGACCCAAGGAAAGAGACAGGGAAAATGCCAGCTAGAGGAAGAGGGCCCTAGCATAGGGGAAGTCCCCTCCCCCCGGCCCCGGGGACGGCAATGGCAGGAACAGTGAGGAGACAGGGCGCTGGCTGCCGAGGGAGAAGGGTGGGCGGCTGAGTGCAGGCAGCAAGTCAGGACAGGGTTAGAGACCCTCGTACCTGCTGCCGCCCCCCCACCCTTAGGGCAGACGCGCGCACGAGGGCTCGGGGTCTGCTTCCCACTGAGATGAGACCACTCATGCGAGCCAGTCCAACCCCGGCGCAGGGCCTAGGCAGGCGGTGAGAGAAGGAGCGTCTCGCGGGAACGAAGGCGCCGGGTCACGACTGGCCCCGGGGGGTGCGTGTGGGTTCCAGAAGCTCCCGCCTATGCTGGTTGGGGCTGGGAGTGGGGGCGGGCAGCCAGCGGTGAACTGGGAGAGGCCGCACAGTGGACGGCTGTCCACGGCCGACGACTGGACTCAGACCGGCCTCCCCACTGCCACAAGGGCCCCAGGCGTCCCCCAGTGAAGAGGAAGAGCGAGACCTTGGCAGAACAGGGACGGACCCGGAAGAGACCGAGGAAACCACGACGGAGGGTCTTAGACCACCACCTTGCACTGTGCCCCTCGACACGGGACGGGGCTCATGACTTCTGAGACACACCACCACAGGGTCCCCCAGGCAGGGGAGTAAGACCCAGTATCACTAGACTGCAACTCAGCACACGTGCAGACAGCCCGGGAGCAGCCTGGGGCGGGAGCCCCTGCCAGGCCACATGGCAGCCCGGCACAGTGCGTCATCTCTGCTTTTCTGGCTCAGCTGTCACCTCCTCGCTGGGGCCTGCACAAGACAAGCTCTGCAGCTGCCTCTCGCTGTCACTGAGGAGTGATGGTGCCTGGCCCTCCTCATCCATGGGGACTCTAACTCCCGCTTTGGCAACTGTCATCTCCCCAGGGGAGGCCAGGGACAGGCTGCTCCAAGGCTTCCCGCATCAGATGTCAGGCGTCACAGAGGAGGGAAGGAGAGGGGAGAAGCGGATGGGAGGTTGTGCCGCACGTTTCATGGCAGGAGAGGCAGAGGGGAGGACAGCCTGAGGCACCCCCGTCAGAACCCCCACCCCCCACCCCGCATCATCGTCACTGGTCTACTGGCCACCCCCATCCTCGCTGGAATGTGAGCTCCTTGCAGGCAGGACACCTCTTGCTCACCACGACATTTCCGGCACCTAGAAGGTGCTCCATAAAAATGTGCTAAATGATTGAGTGAGCGAGTGGGAAGGCAAATCTTAGAGAGAACAGGAAGACACGATAGGTGGAGAAGCCAAGGTGGAAAAAGAGGCACCCCCGTCAGAACCCCCACCCCCCACCCCGCATCATCGTCACTGGTCTACTGGCCACCCCCATCCTCGCTGGAATGTGAGCTCCTTGCAGGCAGGACACCTCTTGCTCACCACGACATTTCCGGCACCTAGAAGGTGCTCCATAAAAATGTGCTAAATGATTGAGTGAGCGAGTGGGAAGGCAAATCTTAGAGAGAACAGGAAGACACGATAGGTGGAGAAGCCAAGGTGGAAAAAGTGGTGGTGTCATAGAACGACAGGAAAGAGAGCTCGTGGAGAGAAGCAAGGGGTGGACAGTGATGTCAGGTGCTGTCGGGAGGTCAGAGAGGCCCGAGATGAGAACGGGCTTCAGTGTTTCCTCAGGGATTCGGGAGTTCTTGCTTCTCAGGCCAGAGCAGCGGTGGAGGACCTGCACCTGGGCCAGGTCCCCAAGGAGGGGCCCACCTTCCCTCAGGTATGCGAATCCTATCTGCCATGCCCTGTTCACCCCACCTGACCTCTCCCAGCCACGGTGGCCATATGCAGGAAAGGGAACCTTGCAGGGCCGCTGGGGCAATATGGGGAGGTCACACGAGTGCCTCCTTGCACAGGGCCAGCTCATGCAAAAACTCAGCAAATTTGAGTTTCTCCCCCTTCAGGCCATGGGGAGGGGTGTTTCTAATGATAGAAGGCATAAGCTCCAAACTTCCTATGATGCATGTTTCTATCTTTTTAGATCCCAAACCAACCTCATCTCCTGCCTCTCCCCCAGCACCTTATACTCTAGCCAGGTCCTAACCATGCACTATGATACAGCAGGGCACCTGGGCCTTTCCAATGTGCTGTTCTACTACCTGACATGCTCTGCGGTTCCGGGCAGCTGGAGTGGCCCTCGACCGAGGAGGCTCCCCTGACCCAGTTGCTCCAGGAGCTCTTCCCTTCTGAGATCAACACACACATTAACTGGGGTACAATGACCGTCCTTCCTCTGCTCCCCATCCCTCGCGTGCTCCAAGCTCCCTGAGCGCCGGGACGCATCTTGCTCACTTCTGTACCCCAGTGCCCAGAATGGGGCCTGACGTAGACCAGGGGTTCAGGGAGTGCTGAATGTGACTGAGCACAGCTCATGATCTTGGGATGCTCTCCACATGCCAGGTGCTTTGCTAAGCACTTTTCTGGAGTTTGACTCGAGGAACACTCACAACAGCCCTGCACGGTGGCACTAACTTTCCCCCATCACAGGGCACAGAGTGGCAAGCAGTCACCTCCTTTCTTCTAGGCTGGAAAAAACAATCCAGCTGCCCACACACCAGACTTGTCCTGCAGCCATGTCCTGATTCACCTGTGCAGCATGGGTTCTTAGTTTCAGTTTGCTGCCGACATTGAAAAATAACTAGACTTGCCATAAAAATTGGATTTCCAGCTTATGGAAAAAAGAGCTGGCAACAGTGAGCCTACTTATTCCTACACGACCACAGGTGAGTGGAACTCAGGAGGAGATCTCCGGGGGGGTGTGGCCTCTCCTGTCACCCCACTCCCCACCACTCCCTATAGCCTGCAGCCACTCGTGCCCCCTCCTGCCTGGCTCCCATCAGCACTGAGTGTGCTGCCCTCCTCTAAGCATCGTGCCCAGCCTCACACACACCACTGGCCCTGACAACTGTGTCTCCTACAGAGGCACCTGGGGCTGGGCTCTCAGGCCAGCGAGACAAGCACTGGAACAGAAACAGTGCCCAGGGCACCAGGGCCTGGGAAGCTTTTGCTTACCATCCTCCTGCCCCTGTGCTGTGGCCAGGCCCAAATCCAAATGTGCCCTCTTGCCCAGGAGTCCTGCTTGCTTTCCTCCAACTTAAGGAAACCAAGTTTTAGTGTACAGTTTCTGAAATGTTTTTCTCTTTCCCAGGAACCAGAGCCAGAGACACGTGAACAGAGACTTGGGGGTGACGCCTTCCGCCTGGCTAGGCTGCAGCTCCGTGGTCAGTTCACAAGATTTCCCCCGCAGAAAACATTCCTGTCCTACCACTGCCTTCCCCACTGTCATCATGCGGCCCCAACATTCTTGAAAGTTGGTGAGAAATTGAGCCCATATGCCTTCTGATTGTTTGCAAACCCTGGCAAGGCTTTGGTAAGTCCAGGCCAATTTCTAGATTAAGTTAAAAAAAAAGGAGGAGGAGAAATATCTGAATCCTGGCATAGAGAGAAATCATTCATTCAATAAAAATTGTTTAAGAACACGCTGTATAGAGGATTGTCCTCATGCTAGAAGGAGTCAAAGGTTATGGTTTCAGCTCTGAAAGCACAGAGAGGAGGAGGAGAAATATCTGAATCCTGGCATAGAGAGAAATCATTCATTCAATAAAAATTGTTTAAGAACACGCTGTACAGAGGATTGTCCTCATGCTAGAAGGAGTCAAAGGTTATGGTTTCAGCTCTGAAAGCACAGAGGACCCTGGATCTCCTGTTCTCCATAGCCCTAAGGAGTGTATCTGCCCTTAACAGAAGAGGTGCTTTGGGGGCTCAGGAATTCTTCCAGAACATAAGCAGTTAACACAGCTGGGAGAGACTGTTCTGCTTGCCCAGAAATCTGCTCCTCCTGATTTGCTGTTTTAAAATGATTATTAAGAACAGCTCATTCAATCCTTTAAAAAGAATCCCCAAAGCGATCCCATGGATCCTTGGAGCTGGCAAGGCTGGGATGGGGGTGGGGTCAGGGCAAGGTCTGAGCAGGAAAAGGGTAGAGCTCAGCTTAAGCGTGAGGTCCGATGGCCTTCAGGAAAGGGCTGCCCCAGCTGCAGGGGCTCAGAGGAATGAAGAAGGAAAGGAAGAACTTCTCTGCTGGGGGCTCCCCTCTTTCCAGGGACCATGAATGCCTTTGTGGAAGCTCAGACTGTGTGGAAGGAGGTAATGTCTCCAGTTTATAGATGATAAAACCAAGTTCAGGGAAGGGAAGGGACTTTGCCAGGTAGGTAAAAGCCATAATCAGGACCCTGCTGCTTCCAACTGCAAAGCTAGTGTTCACTCTACGCTAAGCACTTCCCTAACAGGACACCCCAAGGGCACTGATGGAGTGAAATGGAAATGCTAACTTTAAAGGTCTGGGGCCATAGCTCAAGGTGGGCACTAAGCAAGTAGATTTCTTTGGAGTCTAATAGCAAATATTTCTTCAGCACCAGATAGTGACTATTTTCAGCTCTGGGGGCCATCTGGTCTCTGTTGCAACTACTCAACTCCGTGGTTGTTGCACCAAAGCAGCCAGCCATAGGCAATCCATAAATAAATGGGCATGGCTGTGTCCCAATAAAACTTTATTTACAAAAACATGTAAAGGGCCAGATTTGGCCTTCAGGCTGTAGTTTGCCAATCCTGCTTTAGAATCTCCAGTTTCCCTTGAAAATTTTATGTGAATTTTTCTTTAATACAGTAATGAGGGTACTTCAAAAGGTTCATGGAAAGATTTATCTTTCACCTCAGGGGCAGATGCCTCACATCTGTCCAGTGGTCTCGGTGGCTTCTGGCAGGCCTGAGAGTATGTGTTCCCAGTAGCAATGGGACAAACGTGGGCCTTGCTGGGGGCTGGAATCACCCACCAGAATGGTCTGCCTCACACTGGCAAGAACGCAATCAAACCAGCAGCTCGCACAGCGGGTCTAGGTCTCGGTGGATCCCAAGATCTCAGCAACACGCTGATGACTTAGGTTCCTCAGGGAAGAGGAGGATTGAAATTAGCGCTTCATTCAGTTAAATGCTATAAGCCACAAAGGAAGCATCGGCCTTGGGCCCAAGTTTTACATTTCTTGAAATCTTGGCACAGACAGATTTTACTTTTGAAAATGCATATGTAAATGTATTACTTCAATGATGGCTCTAGTCTGGCCTACGGCATTCATCCCTGACTCTCATTAACCTGAGCTTGGGGAAGAGCTGCTGTCTGTGCCTGGTGAGGTAGCTCGAGGTGCCACCAACATCTGGGCCACGTCTAGCATGGCAGTGTGGCCCGCCAGGCCCAGTCACACTCCTTAGGGGTGCCAAGGCACACATACACTGCCACAGCTTCTAGTTTGCCAGCAGAGACTAGTTCAGGGGCTGGCAGAGCAAGTTTGTGAAAATGTGATAAACACCTAAGCTCCAGGGTCAGCTGCAGGCACGTTCAGCAATGTTGACCACACTGTAACCCGGGAGCGCCTGCTACAGCAGGGAGCACATTTCCAAGCAGGAAGGGTCACACAGGACAGAGGTTCCCCAATGCTGTGAGAGGGCCAGGGTGGAGGGGAGACCCTCATGCTTAGGGATGGCCCCAAGGGCACTGGGGGCTAGCACCATGAAGTGGCGGCTGGAGAATGAGCCAAAGTTGAGGCTAGGAAGGGCAGATGCAGAACGAAGGTGGAGGGAGAGTGCCCATGGAGAGCTAGCCTGGTGTCTGTGACAGGGTCTGCAGGGGCAGCCAGGCTGGACAGGCCACACTTCTGCCCACAGCTCCTACCCCCATCCTCACAGCCCTCACAGTGCTGGGGAAGGAGACCCCTTTGTACTCAAATGCGTGCATGGAGGCTCTCAGGTGGGCATGGCCAGGGGTCCCAGCCTCTCTGACCAGGCTAAGAGCAGCTGACCACAAGGAGACTGGGCCCTCCCTGGGTTTGCCAGCAACCTGAGGGCTACAATTGTATGACAGCAACAAATCAGTGCAGAGGGCCTTGGAGGATGAGGCCGCTGCCCCACAGCCTGGCCCCATGCTCAGAACACAGCCAGCGCCCTCTTGGGCACAGCTTTCTTCATCTGGGCTGCAAGGAGAGGTAGCTTTGGGCTCAGCCCCAAGGTGTGTAGGATGTGGATGAGCAGAGGATGGAGAGGGGCCACAGCATGGGACCCTGAGGTGGGATGTGCAGGGCGCGGCCAGGGAGCAGGGGAAGCCTCTTGGGCTTCAGGGTCTGTGGGCTCAGCTCAGTTCCTGGGTCTGCCCTGTAGGCAGGGCTGGCTTCGTGGGCGAGTGACCAGGGCCCCCTGTACTCAGAAGTGCCTACACTTGGGGCTCTGTAGCTGCTGTCTTGGCAGTCTCCATCATTTCACCTTTGGATGTATGTTTTTTGAGTGGAGTCCCAGGCGACAATGTAGCAACCTTTGGGGGCTTGGTGCCTCAGCTCACAGGCAGTGCCACCTCCCCAGGACAGGTGCAGGAGGGTTAGGGTCAGGCATATGTGCCCCATGGCATCTCAGGGCAAAGCACGGTGGTGGCTGTTCCACTTGGGGCTGGCAATAAGTGGGCATGTCAGCTGGGCAGCTGGCCAGAGCCTGTGTCTCAGCAGAGGTGAGCCTCGTGTGCACCCCCAATGTAGGCACTGAGTGAAACCAGCACAGAGGGGTAACCATCTTTGGCCACTTGGCCTGGGCTGGAGTGGTGGACCTGTGAGAAGTGGGGATGCCTGGCTTGACTTCCCAGGGCTCCCTGGCCAGGGCACAGGGCAATGTGTTCATCTAGCAGTGGCTGGCAGGAGGGGACCCAGCAGCTGTCAAACCCAAATGGGTGAACCCTGAGTTGCCATTGGGGGACCCCAGGCACTTGTGAGGATCTATTCTCACCCTATGAGTACCCTGTACCTGAGGGAAGGTCCCCTCAGCGAGCTCCACTCTGGGAGATCCTCTCTTCTCCTCTCAACCTTCCTGAGTCTGGCTTGTGCTTGTCTGAACTTCAGGCCAGCTTGAGGCACCTCCAGGGATGGGCCACAAAACACAATCTGTTTAATTTTGGTGATCCCACAAACAAGTTAAATGTTCTAATATTTGCATTTAAAATAAGCACTGAACAATATAAAGATGAACAGTAAAATGCATGTTAATAAGTAAAAATTCCTATTTTTCTTAGAATGATATTAAAAAGTAAGTTAAAAAACAAAAAAACACTGACAAGCTGGGAGAGCAAGAGACAGGAAGAAAGGAAAAGGCTTTATATGCAACTTTTTTTTTTTTTGGTCTTTTTTCGTGACCGGCAACGGATCGCAACCCTCACACTGACAAGCTGGGAGAGCGAGAGACAGGAAGAAAGGAAAAGGCTTTATATGTAACTTTTACAGCACTTTTTCCTGCTCTTTGAACAAGAGATCTCATATTTTCATTTTGCTCTGGGCCCCGGGAGTTACGTATCGGCTCTGCTGTAGGCTAGCATTTACCAAAGTGGGGGGACACATAATATATCCTCATGATTNTTGGATGTATGTTTTTTGAGTGGAGTCCCAGGCGACAATGTAGCAACCTTTGGGGGCTTGGCGCCTCAGCTCACAGGCAGTGCCACCTCCCCAGGACAGGTGCAGGAGGGTTAGGGTCAGGCATATGTGCCCCATGGCATCTCAGGGCAGGGCATGGTGGTGGCTGTTCCACTCGGGGCTGGCAATAAGTGGGCATGTCAGCTGGGCAGCTGGCCAGAGCCTGTGTCTCAGCAGAGGTGAGCCTCGTGTGCACCCCCAATGTAGGCACTGAGTGAAACCAGCACAGAGGGGTAACCATCTTTGGCCACTTGGCCTGGGCTGGAGTGGTGGACCTGTGAGAAGTGGGGATGCCTGGCTTGACTTCCCAGGGCTCCCTGGCCAGGGCACAGGGCAATGTGTTCATCTAGCAGTGGCTGGCAGGAGGGGACCCAGCAGCTGTCAAACCCAAATGGGTGAACCCTGAGTTGCCATTGGGGGGACCCCAGGCACTTGTGAGGATCTATTCTCACCCTATGAGTACCCTGTACCTGAGGGAAGGTCCCCTCAGCGAGCTCCACTCTGGGAGATCCTCTCTTCTCCTCTCAACCTTCCTGAGTCTGGCTTGTGCTTGTCTGAACTTCAGGCCAGCTTGAGGCACCTCCAGGGATGGGCCACAAAACACAATCTGTTTAATTTTGGTGATCCCACAAACAAGTTAAATGTTCTAATATTTGCATTTAAAATAAGCACTGAACAATATAAAGATGAACAGTAAAATGCATGTTAATAAGTAAAAATTCCTATTTTTCTTAGAATGATATTAAAAAGTAAGTTAAAAAACAAAAAAAACACTGACAAGCTGGGAGAGCGAGAGACAGGAAGAAAGGAAAAGGCTTTATATGTAACTTTTACAGCACTTTTTCCTGCTCTTTGAACAAGAGATCTCATATTTTCATTTTGCTCTGGGCCCCGGGAGTTACGTATCGGCTCTGCTGTAGGCTAGCATTTACCAAAGTGGGGGGACACATAATATATCCTCATGATTTTCTGTGGCAGTCAGATGCTGCATATAATATGAATGAATCACACTTAAGAAAACTGGCACCTTTGAATGCTCCCTCCATCCTTTTTCTTAGTTTGAGAGACATTGTTGGTGGAGGGCTGCTGCAGCTGAACACAGTGTGGCCAAAATGGTCAGGTGGTCAGAGAGGGGCTGAAGCTTGGGAATCCCTGCTGCTGACAACAGGCCAGGGGAGTCACAAACAGGGACAATAAGAGCAAATCTTCGGAAGATTAACTTCTGGAGAGTTCAGGAAGCATCAGAGACATCTCTCAAGGGAGAAACTGGGAAGGGAAAGATTGCGGGATCTGACTACACACGAAAATGTAAGCCATCAAAAACTATCCCAAACAAAACAAAACAAAGGGCAAACAACAAAACTGGGAAGATAATTTCCCACCCATTCGACAGACAAAAAGTCTGAATATAAAGACTCTTCAGATTAACAAGCAAAAAATGAAAATCTCAGTAGAATGAAGGGCATGAATAGGCTATGTACAAAAAGTAAAATAATCTCTGTTTTAAAATATATTTTTTAAAGAAATGCAACCTCTTTACCATCAAATAAATACAACGTACATCAAAAAAGTATACCCCAGTTGTAGCCGTCAAATTACCAGAGCAAAAAAGGACTCAGTGGAGTGAGCAGGTGAAGAGACAGGCATTTGCTCAATGGAGCATGAATAAGTGAACCTGTAACAGAGAACGTTCTGGCATAGAAAGCTTTAAAATGTGTGTACCCAGGCCGGCCCGGTGGCGCACTGGAGAGTGCGCTGCTTGGGAGCGCGGCGGCGCTCCTGCCGAGGGTTCAGATCCCATGTGGAGACCGGTTCCCGCTCACTGGCTGAGTGCGGTGCGGGAGCAACACCAAGGGTTGTGATCCCGTTGCCGGTCCCCAGTACAGGTGCGACACCGAGGGTTGCGATCCCGTTACCAGTCAGTAAAAAAGACAAAAAAAAAGGAAAAAAAAAAAAATGTGTGTACCTGCGGACCAGGGGTTCTGCTTTTAGGAACTCAGTTTAAGGAAATAACTAAGGATGAGTGATAGATTCAAGTATAAGGAAGTTAGTGGCATATCTGACCTCTAATAGGGAAAAAAGTTTTGTTATATGAATATGTCATATGAATAACAAGTTAAATAAAAAGGTGCTACCCTCTTATGGTGTAACATTATGCAGTCATTAAAATGTGGTAGTAGAGGGCCGGCCCGGTGGCGCACTGGAGAGTGCACCGCTTGGGAGCACGGCGGCACTCCCGCCAAGGGTTCGGATCCCATGTGGAGACTGGTTCCCGCTCACTGGCTGAGCGCGGTGCGGGTGCAACACCGAGGGTTGCGATCCCGTTGCCAGTCAGTAAAAAAGACAAAAAGGAAATAAATAAATAAATAAATAAAATGTGGTAGTAGATAATAACTGGCAGGAGAAAACATTCACATACCTACATGAATTTATTCTAATTTTCTATCATAAATAACATATTGTCTGTTAAATATAGAATATTTTAATAAACAAAAAAAAATTGTTACTTTTCTAGATTTAAGGAGGAAAAGAAGAAAACTGGACTTGGCAAGGGGTGCCAGAACAAGTTGGTGGGTGGCTGGTATAAACACTGAGAGACCCTTTCTGTGCCCAGGTAGCTCNGGCATGAATAGGCTATGTACAAAAAGTAAAATAATCTCTGTTTTAAAATATATTTTTTAAAAAATGCAACCTCTTTACCATCAAATAAATACAACGTACATCAAAAAAGTATACCCCAGTTGTAGCCGTCAAATTACCACAGCAAAAAAGGACTCAGCAGAGTGAGCAGGTGAAGAGACAGGCATTTGCTCAATGGAGCTTGAATAAGTGAACCTGTAACAGAGAACGTTCTGGCATAGAAAGCTTTAAAATGTGTGTACCTGCGGACCAGGGGTTCTGCTTTTAGGAACTCAGTTTAAGGAAATAACTAAGTTATGAGTGATAGATTCAAGTATAAGGATGTCAGTGGCATATCTGACCTCTAATAGGGAAATAAGTTTTGTTATATGAATATGTCATATGAATAACAAGTTAAATAAAAAGGTGCTACACTCTTATGGTGTAACATTATGCAGTCATGTAAAAAAGACAAAAAGGAAATAAATAAATAAATAAATAAAATGTGGTAGTAGATAATAACTGGCAGGAGAAAACATTCACATACCTACATGAATTTATTCTAATTTTCTATCATAAATAACATATTGTCTGTGTTAAATATAGAATATTTTAATAAACAAAAAAAATTGTTACTTTTCTAGATTCAAGGAGGAAAAAAGGAAACGGGACTTGGCAAGGGGTGCCGGAACAAGTTGGTGGGTGGCTGGTATAAACACTGAGAGACCCTTTCTGTGCCCAGGTAGCTC
>NW_007729617.1:56733-59186 GCF_000696425.1 Galeopterus variegatus | reverse complement strand
GAACAAGTTGGTGGGTGGCTGGTATAAACACTGAGAGACCCTTTCTGTGCCCAGGTAGCTCTCAGGACATGCTCAACAAACATTTGCAACCCTTATCACCCTCCAGTGAATCAGAGATGAAGAGGGAGTGGATTGATTAATTCCCACTTTTCTATGAAAAAAGGGAATGAAATGTCTTGCCTGTTAATGTGTTATCTTTTAATTCTATTTTTTCTATGAACTTTTTGAAGCACCTTCATATGGAAAGGAAGCAGTGCCTCTAGCAGTTTCCCATTTCCCTTGGAGTCACATCCAATTCCCTCTCCACACCTAGAAGACTGTAGTGACTGGCCTTGCTCGCCTCCGACTTTCCCTCCTACCCATGCCCCTTGCTAACCACACCAGCCTTTATTCATTTCTTCAAATATGCCAACCTCAGTCCTGCCTCAGGGCCTTTGCACTGCCTGTTCCCTTGGCCTGGAACACTCTACCTCATCTCTTCCCACAGTTATCCTACTAACATCCAAGTCTCAGCTCCGATGTTTCATTCCTATAGCTCCTGTAAAGTAGTCCACCTTCTCCAACCCTTCTTCCTTCTCTATCTCATAACTATTTTATTTCCTTCATTGCATTTATCATGATCTGAAATAATCTCATTTGTTTTTTGCTTGAATATTGTCTGTGTCCCCTTGCCAAAGGCAAGCCCATGGAAACAGGGACTGTGTCCCATCTTGCTCAGTGCTGTTCCCTTTACAGGATGTAGTACTGTAAATGCCAAATACACATTTGTTATCCATATGGATGGGAGCTAGGGATATTAGACAGACTAGGATGAGCTGCAGTAACAAAGAATCCAGTAGCTTAACACAACAAAGGCTGACGTGTGTTTCCTTGCTCACATCACGATCTAGTGTGGGTTGGCTGGCACTACCCTCTGTTGCATAGATGTGCTGATGGGAACATGTGGCTTCCAAGGTTACTGTGTCAGGGACAGAGAGAGATGGAGGGGACACAGCAGCTCTTAACTGTCTTGGCCAACAAGTGACACAGGTTATTTCCTTTCACTCAGGCCTCTAGACCAAACTAGCCACACAGCCCCAAATTAGCTGCAAGGGAGGCTGGGAAGCAGAAGGGAGCACATGGATATTGGATGAGTCTGAACTGCCTGTGCCACACCAGGACCCCATATCCCAGTTCTGCCCACAAAGAGATCCCAAAGGGAGTCCTGCAGGCAGAGATCACTCTGAATAATGAGGGAAACCAAAGCAGCTTAGAGCTGCCAGGGTGGAACCATGCCTGCATCCAGCCCACCTCTGCTGACCCTCCTCCCAGGGTTCAAAGGACTTCCTCGGGGGACAGCCTGTGCTCGCTACTCTTCACATCCAGCTTGGCGCACAACTTGCCATCTAGGGCTGGCCCTGAGCCTTGGGCACTGGGGTGCTGTCAGCCCTGGCCTTGCCTGCCTCACAGACAGCCAAATGCCTCTCCAGGAGCGCAGTCCAGGCTGACTACAGCCACGTCTGCCCTTTCATGTTGTTGCTTTGGCTTCATTCCGGAGAAGCCCCATTTTCAGCCGTGGACTTTCAAGAGGACAGTGATAACCACTGGCCTTGCCTTTGAGGGCGACTTGGGATTGTGGCTTGAGGCCCCCACAGCCAGGGCTTGCCCACATGGCTGGCCAAGTTTAGAGGCAGGGCATAGCCAGCCGTCCCACGGTGCACAAATATGAAACTGCACTGTCCAACACAGTAGCCACCAGCCACACTGGTGATTTAAATCTAAGGGCAAAGTAGGGCACTATCAAAAAAAAAATAAGTGTTGGCGAGGATGAGGAGAAATTGGAACCCTTGTGGCATTGTTGCTATGGAAAACAGCATGGTGGTTTCTCAAAAAATTAAACATAGAAATGCCACGTGATCCAGCAATTCCACTTCTGGGTATATACCCGAGAGAATGGAAAGCAGGTTTTAAATAGATTATTTGTACATCCGTGTTCACAGCATTATTCGCAATAGCCGAAAGGTGGAAGTAGCCCAAGTGTCCATCAACAGATGAATAAATAGACAAAGTGTGATTTACATACAATGGAATATTATTCAGCCTTAAAAAGGAAGGAAATACTGTCCCATGCTACAACAGGGATGAACCCTAAGGACATTACGTCAAGTAAAGTAAACCAGTCACAAAAGAACAAATACCATAGGATTCCGCTTATATGAGGTACCTAACTTCATACAGGTGGAAAGTAGAGGGTGGTTGCCAGGGGCAGAGGTGGCGGCCACGAGGAGTGACTGTTTAATTTTACAAGATGAAGAGTTCTGCAGAGCAGCGGTGGTGAGGGCTGCGCAACAATGCAACATACTTAATGCTCCTGACCTGTGCACAAGAAAATGGTGAAGATGGTGACTTTTATGTTCTGTGCATTTTACAATTAAAATTTTTTTTTCCTTTTTGTCTTTTTTACTGACCGGTGA
>NW_007729617.1:53869-56061 GCF_000696425.1 Galeopterus variegatus | reverse complement strand
AATTTTTAAAAATTAAACTAAAAAGTTCTATTGGAAAAAATAATAAGTTAAATCAAAAATTTAGTTTTTCAATCACACCAGCCCCCTTTCAAGTGTTCAAGACCCAGGGTGTCTAGTGGCTGGGACAGAATGAGAGCATTCCTAGTGCCCTAGTCCACATCCTGCAGTGGACGGGACAGAATGAGAGCATTTCCATCAGTGCAGAAAGCTCTGTGGGACAGCAATGTTCCAGAAGGTCGCCCTTTCTCAGAGTCACGCTTCCTTGATGCCACTGCTCCCCAAGAACACCGACCGGTCCTGCATGCCTCACATCAGCACTTGGGACGCTCTCCTGGGTGTGCACACACTCTCAATGAGGACACAGAGCCTTAGAGGGTATTAACTGTCAGGGCAACGCCGCACTCCCAGCTGGGCCGCACCTTATCTCTCTCGGCCACACTGCGCTCTCACAGTGGGAGGTGGAGCTCAGATCAGAAGCGGAGACACCCCCTCCCCCAAGAGTCTCCCCGAGCCCCAGGAGTCTCTGCCACGCCCCTCTGCCTCTGCAGAGCCCACTGCAGTGCCTAGGACCTGCACACATTCAATAAATGCCGAAAAAATAAAGGCACATCTGCACAAAACAGACAGAGCTCAACTGCTCTTTCTCAGCTCCTCAGATTTATCTCCTAAAATCCTCTTTCTGTTATGATAAAATTCATTTCAATTTAAGAATTCTTATATTTCTCATGCTTTTCTAGAAACTAACCATCCCATGATCCAGAATGAGGGTACAGCTGGATCACGAGGGTGCGAATGAAAGAACTGAAGTTAACTGGCAAAACCAAGAGAAAGTTCTAGACTTCCTCCAACCAGCTCTCTGTGACAAAAGGACCCTGCACACCAGGGAAAAGGTTGATTTGCCTCCACTAGCCTCACGAAGGTTCCCCACGGGTTCCCCAACTGCAATCAGAGTCCCTGCTGGACTTCTCGAGGATGATTCCTCATGTGCTGTCACTACATCAAGTATCGTCACTGTTGTGATGGCAAAACCTCTTTTTCTTTAGAGACTGAAAACGTGCTCGGCTTATTTAGAGACAAACCCCACCACCATCAACGCTGCACCCATGTGTCTCACATTCCAGGCCAGCCCTGCTCCTCTCTCCCACTGGTATTCTCCCAGCAGGACTCAGCTGAGCCAGACACAGTTAGAGGTGAGGGCTGGGGGCTTAACCCCAGTCCCCCAGAGCCTGCATTTTGGAAGGCTGGATGCCCCACATCCCTGTGGTTGCTCTGACCCGCACAAGACAGAGAGAGGGGAAGGGTCTCCACACCACACAGGACAGGTGCTGGGCATGCACCCGCGACCTGTTCAGCATCCTCCTGCCTCCCACCTGGGGGGGGAATTGGAATGCTTTGGGGGTGACCTTTTAACCTCTCAGCATTAGGTAGACAAGTGGCAAGTGCCCAAGAAGACTTAAGTGACGCATGGACACTCCCTTAAATAGGAGTGTCAATCTTCAATCCCTCTGACTACTCAAGGAGAAGCCTAGGGTTGGTGTCACTCTGTCTGTCCCCCTCTCTGACATACACTAATCTCCCTTTTTGACAGAAAGTGAGCTACGGTTCAGAGCCAGCAAAAGGCAGGACTGTCTAGCTGGGGTTGAATAACGCGGCTTCACGTTTTACTTTTAGGTTACCTTTCATGTAAAGTGTTTTCCTTTTTAAATAATTTTAAGTTCAGAAAATGGCAAACGTCAAGAAAACTGGTACGCAAACGGCAGGAGTTGTGAAAAAGTGCCTTGGAGTGTCAACAGCCTCACCATATCAGAATCATCCTCAGCCTGCAGATGAGAAAGCAGGTTCAGCGAGGGATGCGCACCCGTTCTCATCTGTGGACCCAGAGAGCCTCCCTGTGACGACGTCGGTACCTCCCCCTACACAAGGAAGCTCGGGGGACCTGGCCCACGTGGGCCTCTCCCCACCGCGCCCGCCCCCCAGCGCACTTACGATGTTCATGAGCGTGAGCAGGTACTTCTGCACGTGCTCCTTCCCGTGGAACTGGACTACGGAGTCGTCCACGCCCAGCAGGACCTCGATGTTGTAGTCGTCGTCTGCAGTGTGTCGGCGTGTCCTCCGCCGCGAGCTGTTGACGCGCTCCTCCAGGATGCCCAGGGCTCGGCTGAGGCTGTCCGGGCTGTCCGGGCTGTCCGGGC
>NW_007729617.1:11374-52879 GCF_000696425.1 Galeopterus variegatus | reverse complement strand
AAGGAAGCTCGGGGGACCTGGCCCACGTGGGCCTCTCCCCACCGCGCCCGCCCCCCAGCGCACTTACGATGTTCATGAGCGTGAGCAGGTACTTCTGCACGTGCTCCTTCCCGTGGAACTGGACTACGGAGTCGTCCACGCCCAGCAGGACCTCGATGTTGTAGTCGTCGTCTGCAGTGTGTCGGCGTGTCCTCCGCCGCGAGCTGTTGACGCGCTCCTCCAGGATGCCCAGGGCTCGGCTGGGGCTGTCCGGGCTGTCCGGGGAGGCCCCTGGGAGGAGAGGACACCATCTTCAGCAGCAGCCCAGGCTCACCAGGGACGTCACAGTAGGATAAAACCCCACTCAGGTGCAACTCGCCACACACCAGCTCAGCCGTCGTCTCTTAAAACTCACAGCACTCTGACCCGACGGCACTGTCCCATTTTAAGAAGGAACAAACCGAGGTCAGGAGAGGGGCAGTAGTGACTGCCAAGTTGGCTCAGAATCAGCAGTGCTCAAACCAGCACCTTGGTGGCTTCAAGGCCAACTCCTTCCCCAGCACCTGGCAGCGACTCCAGCCACAGCAGGCACACGCTGGAACAGGCCTGCTGTGAGACCATGCATCCCGGTCATCCCATGGCAGACAGAGCCCAGGGCTGGCACCCAGCAACACAGAGGTGGGAAGCACAGCCTGGAGTGGGAGTGGGCAGAGACAGCTCTTCTCACCCATTCACACGCTTCCACACTCTTCAAGGGCTGCCCAAGTGTCAAAGGACTAGTGTCCCTGGTGTTGGCATACCCTGTTATAACTGGAGAAACCGAGGCCAAGCCCAGGTCCAGTGTCTCCTCAGCCCCAGCTTGCCTCCCAGAACTTTCTGTTCAGTCCACCATTGAAGCAAGGTCCCTCATCTCTGAGCCTGGTCCACCCCACTAAGTCCCCCATCCTGGGCCAGGATCTCCTGTGCCCGCCTCCTCCCCCCACAGGTAAACTGCACCTGCCCCTGGTCCCACTGAATTGTGCAGAGACCAAGATGAGCCCCTTTCATGACAGATCCCCCACAGTCTGCCCTGGGCAGGTGCTGACCTCCTGCCCTTCAGGCTCGGCATCTGGATGCGCGGGGCAGCCATGCTGGGGAGTGGGGCTGGGGGCCTAGAGCTCTGTCAGGACCAGGACCCAGGATGTGGCCCTGCCATCTGTACAGCCGCGGTTTCTGCCTCCATGCCTTTCTGCTTTCCCACTGGGCCTGAGCTCCAGTTCCCAGCTCTTCGCTTGCTCTACCTCTTAGAGTCACAGCTAGGCTGATCGGGCTGACGTTCAGCATCGATGGTGGCCCCAGACCACATTACCTGCTGCCTGCTCAGCCCCAATGCCAAAGCCTCTGGAAGACCCCCACCCCACGCACTGGTTTCTGTGATTGAGCCAGGTCCCTAACTCCAGGGTCCTGCTACTCTGTGGCATTCCGTGGGTGGGTCTACAGAGATTCCTGCCCTAGGAAGAACATCGTGACATCACCAACCCCGAGGGTGATTTCCAGGCCTGAGGCCCCTGCAGCTGAGGGTGGCAGCCCAGCTCAGCTGTCGTCATCCATGCAACACCACCTCTCTACAAAGGGTGTTCCAGAACAACTCTTCCCACTTGTCCCCAAAGCCTCTTATCTCCAGACAGGACAGGCTCTCCCTCCATGTCAGGGAGGCCCATGACGGGCCCTGGAAGCAGAACCGGGCCTCTGGATGTAGCACAGCCACTCACAGACAGATGAGGCAGCCTGGCACCAGGTCTTGCCCCACCACATGGGCCCCCGCAGGCATCTCCTCATCCAATGCTGACAGCAGGCCTCATCGGTATGAATTATTATCCCCGTTTTATAGACAAGAAAACTGATGGAGCCCCAGCACGGCTGACTGTCAGCCAGCAGCTTTCTTCCTACACCCCGATGCCTGTCTCAGACAAGGCACAAACCTGCAAGTGGGAAGTGGGCCAGGGGCAAGATCAAGAGGGCGAAGTGGGGGTGAGAAGCAGAGGGTGAGGGGAGCCAGCTGGGGCCAGCCAGGACCGAGCAGCTCCAGGATTCCTGTGAATTCTGGGGTCCTTGTGACCCCAGCCCCCCAGACACACACACACACAGCAGGTGCTGCCCAGAGCCACTCCAGGAATGAGGACAGGGCCAGCAGCCCTGAAGGAAGTGCCAGTGTGGAGCTGATCACTCTGCGTAGGGGCCTGGAGATGATTCAGGGCTATCCCTACCATTCCCAGAGAAGACATCAGCGACTTAAACCTGACAGGGGGGTTGAGGGATTGCTACTCTATTTTTATACATTTATTTCTTTGCATTTCCAATGAGCAGGGACAGCTCACCTTCAGAACCACCTTGGGAAACAGAGAGATGGTAATTTCCATAAAAAAACTACTCTGCCCCTGGGGAAGAGACTGGACGTTACCCTCATCTCTGTCAGGCTAGGGGTCATGCAAGGGCAGCCCCTGGAGCAACACCAGACCACAGAGGTGCTGGTTAGGGACGCGTGGTGTTTAAAAAATACCTGATTTGGTAGACAGTATTTGAAAATTGGAAGACTTCATGTTTAAAAAAAATCTGGAACATCCAGTTTCTCTTGAGGAATTAGGAGATGGGATCTCCCTGGGGTAACCCTGGACTGTGGATTGAGGGCCATGCATGGAGCCAGGACACAAGGGGCCCAGGTCACCATACCACCCACCCGTCACCCTCAGTGCCTTCCAGGCTCCCAAAGGCATCATCAGAGTGTGCCCTCCTGACCCTAACCCCAGAGTCACTGTGTAATGACCCCTCTAGACATCCACTACAGGAGGGTTAGGGGACCACCACTGGGCCGGAGCTGGGCTGGGGCTGAGCAAGCATAGTTTCTAACTTAATTGTATGTCACAGACCCACTATCAGCAAAGTTTTGTAAAGATTCTTTAGAAATGTCCATTTTACCTCAAGCATGATTATTATTATTGCCACATTATTTTCATCATTTTAATTGTATGTCACAGACCCACTATCAGCAAAGTTTTGTAAAGATTCTTTAGAAATGTCCACTTTACCTCAAGCATGATTATTATTATTGCCACATTATTTTCATCATTATTATTTGGGGGGGGTGACTTGGACATTATGCTCTAAAACACTCCCCCTTCCCCAAGGCCCAGCCCATATAGAGATGCCCCAAAGCCCAAGGGCAAAGCGGGTGAGAACAGGAAGACAGGACGCCTCCAGTCACCTGGCAGGTGACAGCCCCGCCTTGAGTCTGGCCCCTCGAAGCATTCGTCTTGCTTAGGCCAATCAGGACACAGGGAGCAGCCCCAAGGTCAGTGGGGTCTGCCATTCCCCCTGGCCTGGGGCGACATGAGCTTTGGCCTAGCCACCCTCCTGCCCTTCTCTGTCTCAATGGGCCCTGGCAGCTGGCTGATGCTCGACCTTATCAATCCTGGGTGCCACCTCCACTTTCCCCGCAATGCACTTGACCCTAAGCCCAGGCCATAGAGAGATCCTGACTACACGCTGGTTCTAGCAGGCCTGTCCCTTAAGTGGTGTCCTGCTACAGGAGCTCTGGCCAGTGGCAGGCTCCTGCATGGTTGGCTTCCTAGTGATCCCCTTGACGTCAGCCTTGGCTTCGGGGCCTGCTCCCTACACCGAGTAACCTAACTGGACTAAAGGCCACTGCTCCACGTGGGCGCTCCAGGCCAGGATCAGGCTCTTTGCTGCTCTCCTCTCCTCCCATGGGAGCTACTGCATGCTTGTAGGCTGGACCTGCTAAGCCATGGTGACCCGAGGCTCCTGCAGGTCTCTGCTCCATCCCTCATTACTAGACCAGGCCTGGATAATGAGCTGTCGGTGCTGCCCATCTTCTGCCAAGGCAGGAGGACGATGCTGCCATCGGTCTTCCTTACCTCTGTGTGCAGCCTCCCCAACAAGGAGAAGTTGCTGGTCTCCCTAGGAGGGCTGGTCAATGGGAAATGATAAAAAAAAACTGGGATCCCAGCAATCATGCTCTGGAGGGCTGAGGCTCCCCTGAGGAGAGGTGTCTGTAGCAAGATCCTACCTTTTAACTAAAGGATTTTTTAGTTCCTGGCACCCCCTGTGCTTGAGGACCTGTCTGAATGGCAGCTGGAGCTCTCTTTGCCCATGTCTTGGGCAAAAGATGATACAGCAGAAAGTGCATTCAAGAGCCATCCCCAGTTATGTTGTCTCTAAAATGGAATGCAAAGGCCCCATCAAAGAGTCCATCAACAAACTGGGGAGAGGACAGGATGTGGGGAAGCAGAATTCCTGTCCAGGGAATCCTGAAGAGTCTGCCATCCAGGGAAACAGGTGGGCCATACTCATCTACAGTCCCATAGAGCAAAGGGTGCTGCCTGTGCCCCTGAGCTCACAGGCCAAGGGCCGCACCTGCCAGCATCCTAGGAGAAGGCCCATGTCATCCAAATCTCAGGAGTAGGGCCAGTGACAAAGCTCCAACCCCGCCAGCAGCCATTCGATCCCCACCCTGAGGAGGAGGCTCCTCACCATCCTCATTATTGTCCCAATTTTAGTGATAAGGAAACCAAAGAACAGAAAGATGAAATGACTCGGTCCAGCCACTAGGCCAGAGATCCAACATTGTTAATATGCTCTGGAGCGGCCCCTGTACTACACCAGCACTAAGGGTTGGTTTGGGGAAACCAAAATTGGTAAAAACAGTTTGTTTAGCCTGGAGAAGAGAAAACCTGGGGCCTGAGTCTGTAAACTTGGGACCATCACTTGGCAGGTGATGGCTCTGTAGTGTCGAGGGTGCCCGAGTGCCGTTCCTGGTGTAAATCCCATGCCCACACCTTTGCTGGGCTGGCCTCTTCACCTGGATGCCCTTTCTGCTGCTGCTGCCCAAATTTAGCCCCCATCACGCCTTATGGGAGCCCCTCGAAAGGCTCAGAGGGAAAAGAGCCCACAGCCCCCAGTCCCATGCTGGACTCAGAGCTCCTGGAAGACAAGGACATGTTCCAGCTGCATGTGCCTCCCACAGCCCCTGCTGCACACATGGGAGGACAGGACGGGGGTGCTTAGAACGTTGAGATGCACACTATTCAGTAACAGAAGAACTCTGCTGTCCCCTCTCCATGGAATGACCTTCCCTTCATTTCTGTCATCCTTCAGGTGTCAGCTGAAATGTCAGCTCCTCAGACAGAACTTTCCTTATTTCATCCTAAATAAAAATAGCTCCTCCCCCAATTTCTCCCAATAGTATTCTGTTCTCTTCCTTCATATAATGCATCATGATTTGCGATTCTAATCTCATTTGTGAATTTGTTTGTGCATTAATTGCCTCCCCCGTTGGATGGAGACTCCTGGAGGTCAGAGACCATGGGGTCAGGCATACCTCAGTTTCCCCAGTTTCCCGCAGGGCTATGAGGGGTAGGAGCATGGCAGAAAGATGCAATGGGAGCACAGGACCCAGCAGAGGGGAGACGGGTCCTCTCAGGAACTAGGAGCTGGGCTGGAAGGAGAAGCAGGTGCAGCAGGGCCCGGAGGGCCACACTTGGCGGGGGGGTCAGGGAGCAGGAGTAAAAGCGTGGTGACGGGTAGAGGAATACAAACTGGAACAAAATCCAGCTGTAAATTACTCGCACCAGGCAAAACTAAAACAGAATAGCCAGAGGCGTTCAAAGAAGAGGAGCAAAGTAACATGTACCATGTAATTGCCAGCAAAAGAAGCCAGGCATTCTAATATTCATGAGATGAAATATAATCCAGGCATCTATGGGGACACACTGCTACAACAAACAGTTCACGGAGAAGATGGAGAAGATGTCTTTATGCTCCTAACAGAGCTTCAACCTGATGTGAGGAGAAATAGACAAGGCCCAGGTACATGTGCACTTCAGCACATTTATTCCAGAAGACAACAGACGAATTAAAGAAAACACTAGGTAAGAATACAGAGGATTTGAATTAATGAGACAACCTAATGTTTAAACTCAGCAACCAGAAAACATTGCTTTTTCAAGCATATATGGAACAAGTTCCAGATCTGACTACATGTTAAGACACAAAACCCCAAAATAATGTCCACAATCACTAACACTGAGGCAAAATCAGAGATAATAAAAAGCCTTAAATGTCAGAAATTAAAAACACAGTTCTAGTAATCCTAAATAGAAAATAAAATTGCAAGCGTTGGCTGAAGTAGAAAACCTGAATAAATTTTCTAAATAACCTTAGAAGACACTGAAAAAGTAGTCAGAGAAAAGCTTGAGTTTTACCAGACCTATAAGGAACACATAAAATAAGTATTCAAAGATCATAAAATAAGTACACGCAAAGATCAATGCCTTTCTTGTACATAGCAACAACCTGCTAGAAAATAGAGTGGAAAAAAGAGCTTATCAGCTACAGTAGCAAAACCCCCAAAATACCTAGGAATGAACAAAAAATAATGTATAAAGATTACACAAAAAGAAATATAATACAGTCTCAAACTCTCCAAGAATACCAAAAAAGGAGATTCATTGGAGATACAATGACACAATCCTGGTTTAGAAGTTGAGTCTCCTCCAGATTAATCTATAAGTTTAACATAATCTCCATCAAAAAATTTTTAAAACCCAAGAAAAAATTCCAAAATTCATCTGAAAGACTACACATCTGAGACTAACCAGAAAAATACTGAAAAAGAAAAATAATGGGAGTGGTAGATAGCTTTCAAATTATTAGAACATATTAAAAAATAACATTAATTAGAACATAATGGTACAAGTGTCATGAAAGACACAGATCAATGAAACTGAATAAAAAGTCCAAAAACATGTCCAAGCACATGAGGGACTTGGTATATTCAAGAACGTTGAATCCCAACCTGGCAGTGGGAGAGTCAAGTTCTACAAACTTTCATAGAGAATAACAAGAATGAAAAGGCAGATTACGGAAGAGGTCACAAAGGACTGGAATCAGAATGGCCTAGACTTTTCAAAAACACTAGAAACAGGACAACAATGGAGCAAAGCCTTCAAAATTCTGAAGGAAAATTACTTCCCAACTGGAATTCTGTACCTAGACAAATTTTCAATAAGTATGAAGGTGGAATGAAGACATTTCCAAACATGTAAGTTCTCAAAAGATCCATCTGTCAAGCACCCATTCTCAAGAAGCTACTGAAGGATGTGCTCCATCAAAACAAAAGAGGCAACCAAGAAAGAAGAAGACTTTCTTAGAAGTTTACAGGAAAATATAGAAAATTTGGCAATCTGGCACTACTTAGTTGATTATGTGTAAGAGTGCATTATGGCCCATATCCTGATACAGGAAACAGGAGACCCAACACAGAAGAAATGACAAGGAAACCCCACGGAGAACGGTGAAAAGTGATCCCAGGATGACAGCTCTGCACCAGACGTGGAGGGCAACTAGCCCTACTGCAGCAGTGTGACCCAGGAGGTAGACTGTCATCATCAAGACCCCACTTCCATTGGGGTCATCATCAAGACCCCACTTCCATCTTTCTAACTGGAGGACAGAATGCCCAGGAGAGCTTGTCCAGATTCCCATCAGTATGTGGCCTTTGTCTTAACATGTGTAGATGAGGGTCTCTCCTCTCTGCTCTGCTGGGAACACACAGATCACTCACAGAAGTTCTCAGCTTTTCCCTGAGAGCTGGAGGCAGGCATGGTGCGCTTAGAAGGAGAAGGCACCCAGCAGCCTGCTCCTTCTCACTGTATTTCTGCTGAGTATCCAGTGCCTGGTCTGCACCTTGGCCCTGCTAGGTACCCTACTGTGCTGAGCCATGTGTTTCCCAAGACTCCCTCATGACCTTCCTCACAACTTCCCCAGAAGAGGCCTGTCCACTCCCAGAGAAGCAGAAGTCAGACCACAACCTGGGGACTGATTGGTCAACTCACCTCGTCATGGAGCCTCTGTCCACCATGGGCAGTGCCGCCTTCTCCTTACACAGCTAGTGTGTGCTTGCCCACCATTTTAATATTAATAACCTTTGACATTAATTTATATGTAAATCATAAATAGTTGCTCAAATAATAAAATAGTAAATAAAATTAGTAAATAATAAAGGTAGCAAGTGATGGGAGTGGAGCAAGTGTGGACATTCTGACAATCTGACACTACTTAGTCAATTATGTGTAAGAGCACATTAATGACCCATATCCTGAAGATACAGTGTCTATAGGATATCCCTAGGCCTGACCCCTGTCCCATGGACTCTGCTGGGCTGGGCCTGCAAATGGGCAGGCTTGCACAGGTGCATAAGGAGACAATTGAAGGCTGCTCTGTGCAGCATCGCTTGGGTGGGGTGGGGGGAGTTGGAAAGAACCCAGCTGTCATCTGTGGGTGAGAGGAGTGGCAGATATGGTGGGCGCCCAGACAGCGCTCCACAGAGGCTACAAGTCTGACATCCACATGGATGGATGGACCTTAAAAAACAGTGCCGAGTGCAAAAGTTAGAAACAGAACGAGATATACAATGCAAGCAATCTGTGTAAATTAAAAATACACAGACTCAAGGCAGCAACACTCATTTTGCAAAAATATACACTTAACAAAAGTATACCCTTAGACCACCTTAGAATGGTTGCTCATTGCAGGGGTAAACAAGAAAAAAGAGAGTGGGTTGTGCAGATAAGTAGCTTTTGTTGTTTTGTTTTAATGATGTTAGGACAGCTGGCTGGATGTAGGAGGAAAAGGTCAAATCCTGACTTTGCACCTTAAGCAAAAACAAATCTCAGGTGGATCGGTGACCTGGGATGATCAAAACAGAGTCACAGAAGTGCTAGAAGAAAATGTAGCTAAATGATTTTTTATGATCCCACTGTTGGGCAGGCTTTGGACTCCAAGTCCACTCCTCGATTGCGAGCCATTTAGTGATCCCCTGGTTTCTGCTGGCTGAGCATGAGGGCAGATGGGTGCAAAGTGGGATGGTCACACTGGGCCCTTCACACAACGACGGAGGCACCATGCTGCTGCCCCAACCTGTCAATCATGTGGATCAGAACAAATCACTCTCCCTTCCCTGCACTCAGGAGTCCCCAAATCCTTACAATGTCCCTGCAGTGCGGGAATTGCCGTATTGTACAGAAGGGGAGAGAGAGGCTCACGGAACGGCACCAACACCATAATATTTGCAAGTACCCAGGCCAGAACTCCAACCCAGTCCCTCCTGCTCACAACCACTCCCAGCCCCTGCAGGGACTGCTGGCCAGCCCGGGGGGACCAAAGACCCAGACATCAGCAGCCTCATGGAGCACACTAGGACCCCACCGACACAGGGGAGGTCATCTGGAGGAAGGTCATGCCCTCCATTTAACTACCAAGAGATAATCGCTCCGTGACTGCAAATTCCCCTAAAGATAATCATTAAGATAAAATATGTTTATGTGGAAGCATAATCAGGACACAGCAAAAAGCCCTGTTTGGAAGCAGACAGCTCTTTGGAGGCTCTGGGAGGCAGAAAGCAGGCTCAGCCCCACGGGGGCCATCAGTGCAGAGCCCCACTGGTGAGCTTTATTAAAAGAAGCTCATTATGATTATTTCATCCAGCACTTTATAACTTTATTACCAAATCTGAATTAATTTTTGCAACTCCACCAGACACAGCTCACCCAGCGTCGCTTTCAGGACTGGAAGTGGAACCGAGGAGTGGGGAGGAGCTCCTGGGACCACCTGGTCCCTTGGCACTCGTCCATCAGGACCACATCAGTAACAGCTGCACTAAATCTCAGAGACAAGAGTTGGAAAGTCCATAAACTACCACAGAACGGGGCTGCCCCACAGGTGCTCGTGTCCCGGGACTGTTTAACCTTCCAGCACTTCCGAGAGGAAAAAGGAACTCTGCAGAAGGGGAAAAACTTTCCCTGGCTCCTCTGTCCCCTCAGGACATGCCCTCCCAGTGCAGAGGGGCGAAGGATGCTCCTCGGTGGTAGACACGGAACATCCTGGCTTACCAGTGTCTACTGGCCCTCATGGAGCCACCTGGGGTTGTGCGACATGGTGACCTGCCTCTTTCTGGGTGCTGCTCTTTGGTTTCCTTTTGGTGAACCCCGTTCCCCCACTCCCAGCCCATGTGGCTCAGGGGGAGCCCACCCCCCTGAATCCCCCACTCCAGGAGTGTCCACATGGCCCAGCTGGGCCAAGGAAATCCATTTGTTGGTGTGTATGGGAAGACACTCTCTTTTCTTTGCCCGAGTTGCTAGGCTGGTAAAAAGTGATCCCAGGGCTGCTGGGGGCCTCCTTCTCCCGTAAGAAGCAGAGCCAAGAGATGAGCAGGACCCAGGGCTAGTGACTCCATTTAGGTCGCAGTAACAGTCTGTTTTCTGCTGCTTATAACAGAACACCTGAAATTGGATAATTTATAAAGAAACAGAATTGATTTCTTACAGTTTTGGAGACTGAGAAGTCCAAGGTCCACGGGGCACATCTGGTGAGGGCCACCTTCCTGATGGGAACACTCTACAGAGTCCCGTGGGGGTGCAGGGAGTCACATGGGGAGGATGGCAAGAGCACTTTCATGTGCTCTCCTTATAAAGCCACCAGTCCACACCCATAATAACCCATTAATGAATTAATCCACTCACAAGGGCAGGGCCCTCATGATCCAATCACCTCCTAGGGCTCTGCCTTTCAGTACTGCCACATTAGGGATCAAGCTCTGACATGAGCTTGCAAGGACATTTAGACTACAGCAGTCCCCAAATCCAGCTGTGGCTAAAGCCAATACACCCCTGGACTTTCCAGCTCTTTGAGTCAATTCATTTGGCTTTCTGTCTCTTGCAACCACAGCACTCCTAACGCGACCCCACACAGACAGTTGCAGCCTAGGCATTGGCCTAGCTAGACGCCGTGGTTTGGTTTTGCAGCCAGCATACCCTCAGACTATCGATCGAGGCCTCGGACGGGGCTGCTCTCCTCTGCCCTGTGCTTGTACCTCCTCCTTTCTGGAGGGCCCCAGTGTGGAGCAAGGAGGAAGCCCCTGTGTATTTAAGGTCTGGCCAGAAAAGGGGCTGGGCTCTGGTCCAGCCTCCAGATATGTGTCCTCTGGAAGTGATGCCGCAGTCACCCAGCAGGAGTGTTGAAGCCACGGAGGATAAGCCCATGCCAGCAAAGCTATGCTCAGTGACCAGGAGCGGTCAGGGCCCCTCCAGGCATCTGCAGCAGGGCTGGGGGCCTATTGTCCACAGCCCTCACACAGAGGCCCCACTCTGCCCCCCAGCAGCAGTCGAATTGCCTGGGCTCCTCTGAACCTGCCTGCTTCCCCAGCGCCACCCTCCAGCCGGTTTCTGCAGCCCACCTACCTCCAGCCAAGGGCCTCACAGCAGGCAACAGGCACTCCTGTCTAGCTCCAGCATCTGACTCAGTCCTCTGATGGGACATTCAGGGCAGCTGCACTTGGGCCCAGCAGGCAAGAGGGAGCTGCAGGGACCACGCCAAGCTGAGGACCTCATCCCAGAGTCACAGCCACTGTGACACTGGCACAAAGACCCACTCCGCTTTCAGCCATAGTGAAAACAAGTGATAGCCCTGAAGTTTGGAGCTTTAACAAGGACTGGGAGAAGCAGGAAAGCATTCCTGTGATGGCATAAAATAGCGTTAGCTGCTCACCACCCAAACGGACCTCGTGGCTTGTCTTATGGGTGTCTTGTTATTAACCAGAACTTTTAGATGCTTCAAATGGGAGCATGTATCACGTGATATTAGAGGAACATTTAGGGTCCTTCTTCAGGGCCACTGGGAACACAGTACCCTGCACAACCCCGGGAATGCTACATGGACTGTGTACCTAAGATCATGCCTGGGGGCAAAGTAGGGGTGAGGTGCAAATGCACAGAAAAATGGGAGGGAGAAATTCCAGGTCATACAGAGCCCATCTGCAGCGGGCGGGGATTTCTGATGGGAGAGATGGGCCAGCTGCCTATTGCTCCTCATGTCTGTCTCTGTCCAGGGCCAAGTTAAGGGGCAGAAGTGACCAGGGACTGCCTCCAGCCCCACCCCTGATGCTGGGGGTGGAAGGGTGGTAGGGCAGCCCTGGGAGCTGAGACCTCTTGACTGACAGTCCAGGAGACCCACAAGACTCTCCCATATCCCACCACCTCCTGGGGTGGGCAGGGGGACACCTGGTAGGAAAGGCAGCAGCTGGCGCCCCAATCTGCCCAGAGAGGAGCCCCCCAGTGGAGGAGATGCGATGTTGATCTCTTTCTGTCCACTTCCACGTCCTGCTCAGCTCAGGACCCTGGAGCTTCCCCAGTGCTCTGCCCTCTCTCCCAGTGAGTACTGAGACCACCCTCTCCTCTCCCCTCCTCAGGCCACAAGTTCCCAAAACCACGTGCCTTCTTTCTGTCTGCTCTACTTGGGGATCGAGGCCAGGCCTGCCCTTCCTTTTTATCTTTCGGGCCCGCCTCCTGTCCTTCACAGGCAGGAAGCACACGAGCCTGGCCGGGAGCATCTTCTCAGACCTACCCCTTGCATGGGTAAATCCCCAGGTGCAGTCTGGGGGGCTGCACTAAGAGGCCCCAGGGCAGCTGCTACGCTCTGAGTCAGGTTAGTGCCCCGGCTGGATTATCCAATCCCACAGGTGCTGGGGTTTCATCTTGTTTGTCTTCCTGTGTGAACTCAGAGGGTATAGAGGCCTGGGGCGTGGGGACATTGATTAGCCCTGGTGGACCCCTACACCCCCTGGCATGATGCTTCCTGCCTGAGAAATAGCCTGGCTGCTGTCGAGGAGGATGGAAGGGGCATCCCTACTCCCCAAAGCCCTGGACTGTGCCCCCCACAGCAGACACGGTGTTGACAGGGCTTAATTTGATCAGCTCCACTTAGAGAAGGGAGGAAATTAGAAATAAGAGCAGGTGCTGAATCCTGTAAATTTAATCCATGACGCAGCCTCACGCGGGCCTTTCCTAACAAACTTGGGCGGGGGCGCAGAGGGGAGAAGCACTCCAAGCCCAGATCCTGGGGCCACCCGGAGAGGTGGGGAGGGGAGGGGACGGAAGGGCTGCGCTTCCTGCAGAGAGGATGGCACAGGTCCAGTTTGCCAGGCCCTGGCTGCCCTGGACACCCCAAGGGCTCTGAAGGACAGGTCTAGAGGCTGGTTCGGCAGGGACTACAAAAATCATCATGATTCTGCTTTATAAGGTTTGGGGTTTGCTTTCCTTGTTGAAAAGCTGGTGTGACCCTGTTAGGTGGCAGCTGACAGTGGGCCAGCCAATGCACCGAGACAGAGATTCAGTGAGCCAGCTGAGCACATGCTCCTGACTGCCTGCAGAGGCGCCGAGGCCCTGGTCACAGCTGTGCATACTGTGAACTGCACAGGGCGCCTGGCCACCGAGGAAGGGCACCTGCCCTGACTCCTGTCACGGTACCAAGAGGGCAGGAGGTCCTAAGCGACCCAGCCGCAGCCCCCTGCCTGCCTAGACCCCCCACGCCTGGCTTCACCCACCCGTGAGGCTCCAGCACACTGCTCCCCGGGCAGGAATACCCTCCCCAGAGCACCCCACACAGCTACTGCTTTCTGCCTGGCAAACTCCGCTCCTCCTGCAAGGTCCAGCCCTGAAATTCACCAAGTTTGGGACAGTTTTTGCCTGTCTGCCCCATCCCCATGCCCTCCACCAAGTTAGCATCTCCTAGAGAATCTCCGTCCCCTAAAACCTACATTTTCATTCATTCATCCATTGTTCATTCACACATCAGGCCCTGTGCAGCATCACCTCCATTAGGCACTCTGGGGCTATGTCACCATCACAGATTCTCTGGCTTGCTGATCACCTGCCCCCTGCACACGGACACATGCACACATGCACATGCACACATATTCTCACACGCCACACACACATGCATGCACACACTCTCTCTCTCTCTACAGTGAACTCTACAAGGACCAAGGCAGCTTTGATTCCTCTCCGAGTCCCCAGGCACCCACATGGGGCAGCTTGGCAAAAAATAAAATAAACAGGGGCCCAAAACACCTGTTGCATAAATGGAAAACTATGGTTATCCTTATGCTCCTATAAGCAAGTGGAGGCTGGAGAGGGCAGGAGGAGACTGTGGGCGCGGACACAGCAATGGCTATGCATGTCTCCTGTGCAGGAGCAGTTGGCTGCAGCACACTAAAAGGATAAGAATCCATTTCTTTCCTGGCTGTCATTTGCAGGGTGGCATGAGGTTGGGGGCAGGGGGCACTGTGTGTGCTCACAGCAGCCGGCTGTGCAGTGGGGGCATGCTGCCCCTGACCTCTCCACTCCTCCTTGAGAGCCGTTGCCATGGCTTCCAATGCATCCCGACAGCCGTCAGGAAGCACCCTGACAACACACCATAGCCATGGGCCACAGGCCATACCTCACACCAAAGCAACTCTCACGCAAGCCTCCTAACCCAGCCTCCCTGCAGTAGGGACTCGGTGTTGGCTGTCATTTGCAGGGTGGCATGAGGTTGGGGGCAGGGGGCACTGTGTGTGCTCACAGCAACCGGCTGTGCAGTGGGGGCATGCTGCCCCTGACCTCTCCACTCCTCCTTGAGAGCTGTTGCCATGGCTTCCAATGCATCCCGACAGCCGTCAGGCACCACCCTGACAACACACCATAGCCATGGGCCACAGGCCATACCTCACACCAAAGCAACTCTCACGCAAGCCTCCTCAACCCAGCTTCCCTGCAGTAGGGACTCGGTGCCAGCAGGGCCAGGTGGGAGCTAGGCTGGGTGTGTTTCACGATGCCCACCTCTCTCTGACCCAGAGGAACATAGAGAAATGACCAGCATTTCCCAAAAGGAATATGCTCCCTCCCATTTTTCATTGCAACATGCAGCCCTCCTGGCTTATCTTTTGTTTCCTCACTCTCAACTGAGAAATATTTTGCTCTTATATGAGAAAAGGCATGTGGGAGTGTGGCCTTGGGGCAAGGGGACAAAGAAGGACAGTGGGCCCTGCACAGGCTGCCTCCAGCCCCAGGCATCCAGCAGTGGCTAAGAGGATATAGGTCCACGTTGCCGGACTTTTTAACGTTATAATGAAGTCAGAAATCTGGATTTGCATGTGAAGTCTCTGATCTTTAACACTGGCAAGCAATTTAAACACAATGTGAAGGCTGTGCTGCTCCTGAAGTGAGACGAGCTGGGCTCCCGAGTGAGTCTGCGACCTCAGTCCACACCCTGAGGGCCATTTCCCAGGCACTCTCCTCCAACTTGTCTGAGAGCTTTCCAGGACAGTTGGGTCTGACAAACCAGAGTGAGCCCTCCTGCCTTTGGCCCCACCATGGCTGAAGCTCCCTGGGCCATAGGTCACATCCCATTGGTTTACCCACAGCCCTTTCCCCTTTTTGAAGACAGCTCCTGGTAGCTGCGATTTGTTACGGGATCCTCACACAGGCACCCCATGAGCACTCTCTGGTTATCCACACAGCAACAAACAGTGCGCACCACGAACCAAGGGCTCGTCCAACATCACGTGCACTCCAGACAGGAACTTTTATCCTTAATATGTAACGTGTTTCTACAAATTCATAAGAAGCAGTCCAGCAATGCAAAAGGGAAATGGGCAAATGAAACGAACAGACAGTTCTCAGAAAAGAAAATCAAGCGGCTTTTAAACATATGAGAAGAGGCTCAACCTCAGTCTTAACAAAAGAAATATGTGGGTCAGGAGCACGTGTTGAAAGAAACGTATCCAGCAAACCCTCCTAAGAAGTCAACGTGGTCATCTCTATCAAAATTTTAAATGCACAAACCCTTTGAACCAGCAATTCCAGTTGTAGAATTTAATCCTACAAATGTCCTCATACAAGTGAGCAAGTGTAAAGATATTCAATGTAGCGTTATTTGAAATAGTGAATATTGAAAAAAAAATGAAGTCCCCATAAATCAAGGTCTGGTTAAATAAGTTATCTATATGATGAAATATCTATTCTAAAAGAATAAGCAGACCTGTAAGTACTGAAATGATATAGAAACTCTCCAAAGTATATTAGCTGGCAATAGCAAATGCAGTATACAGTGTGTAAAGTATGCTAATATTCATGTAAAAATAATAAATGAAAACTCATATATACACACAACACAAAATCCTTTGAGCCAAAGATTTCAGTTCTAGGATTTATCTCACACAAACACATATACTTGTATGTGCCTAGGACATCCTGAAAGGACGCAGAAGAAACAGGTGAACAGTGGCTGCTGCTGGAGAAGAGCTGAGCTCCCAGGGCGTGGGGACAGCAGTAAGCAGCTGGGCTGACAGCTGGGTGCCCTTTCATAGGGCTGTGACCCTCCAGTCCATCAAAAAGCAATCCACATGCATGCAGGGAAAGCCGGGGATCTCAGCGGTGGACACGGGTGGATGGCATCCAGGGGAGGGGGCAGAGGGAGCCCCCAGCCCAGACTGGCTCCCTGATGCTCTGCATTGGTCAGCTTGGGGGAAGCACCCTGAGCCAGTGCCCGACTGTGAGGATCTGGCATGAAAATGGTCTGGAGCTTCTCTCTTGGCCTCACTCTGGGCGTGTGTCACGGCAGGATCTGATGGGCTGTGGGGCCCACTGCTGGGGTCCTTCCTGGGGGAGGAGGCTGCCCTCCTTGCTGCTGGGGATGGGGCCCCAGGACAGCATGGGTCAGTCTGCACTTCCAGGGACAAAGCGGCCAGCTGGGCTGGGATCACAGAGCGAGTGGGCCCAGCCTCCCTACCTCCCAGAGGTAGGATTTTGGGCCCAGACACAGGACAGGGAAACTGATACTCCACAGGGAAGGCCGAGAGGGAGGCAGGCACGGGGGGCTACGTGGGGGGATATGTCACTGTCCCCAGCACAGGCAGGNTTGCTGCTGGGGATGGGGCCCCAGGACAGCATGGGTCAGTCTGCACTTCCAGGGACAAAGCGGCCAGCTGGGCTGGGATCACAGAGCGAGTGGGCCCAGCCTCCCTACCTCCCAGAGGTAGGATTTTGGGCCCAGACACAGGACAGGGAAACTGATACTCCACAGGGAAGGCCGAGAGGGAAGCCAGCTGGGCTGGGATCACAGAGCGAGTGGGCCCAGCCTCCCTACCTCCCAGAGGCAGGATTTTGGGCCCAGACACAGGACAGGGAAACTGATACTCCACAGGGAAGGCCGAGAGGGAGGCAGGCACGGGGGGCTACGTGGGGGGATATGTCACTGTCCCCAGCACAGGCAGGGCTTCCTGCCACAAGCACGAGGCAGGTGAAGTGGGAAAGTGTCCCTGACCAAGAGCACCACAGAAGCAAAAATGCAGAGGGTGACCCGGTGGTGCGGTGAGTGAGGAAAGCCATATGAGGGGGGTGAGGACAGATGCGGGCAGAGGAGGGCAGAAGGGATGAAGGCCAGGGTGCCAAGAAGCCAGGTGGGCCTCATGCTGAGGACGCCGCGAGAGACTGAAGGGTTCTGAGCAGGAGGCAGCCATGCCCCACGTGTTGTTCTCCAGAGCAGCCCTGGCTTCGGTGAGGAGCAGGACAGGGGAGGGAGCAGGAGAGGGAGGGATGTGGCAGGTGGACAGCCACACGAAGGGCTGAGAGGTAGAGTCCCAGCCGCCGGGATGCAGGGGTGTGGCGGGGGAGAGGTTCTGGGTTTCTGAACTGGGCAGCCAGTGACCCGGGGAAGCCATTTGCTGCAATGGGGGCCTCGGGAGGAGCCATGTGGGAGGAGGGGGAGGCAGTTTGGGGCATGTTGGGCCTGAGGCTCGCGGGGGAGAGGTTCTGGGTTTCTGAACTGGGCAGCCAGTGACCCGGGGAAGCCATTTGCTGCAATGGGGACCTCGGGAGGAGCCATGTGGGAGGAGGGGGAGGCAGTTTGGGGCATGTTGGGCCTGAGGCTCCCACGGGGGCTCAGAGGACAGAGGTCCACTAGGCACTCAGGTGTGAGGGGCCTAGAGCAGAAAGAGAGGGCTGGATTAGAGGCGTCTGGGGAAGTCCCCATTGTGGGGCTGCCTTCTGGGACAAATGAGTTGAAGAACGTCGAACTGAGTGCAAACAGGAGTGTGCCAGGTGAACATGCTGTCACTGACTCCAGCTCTCTCCACCTGGATCCTGTCTGGGCACCAGCCAGTTTTCTTGTCTTCTCCAGCCAGGTGAGCAGGGACAGACATGCCACAGCCCAAAGGCCAACCTGGGGTGATGGGGAGGGAGTCCCCGCCATGCCACAGGACCCGGCTCTCAGCCCGGCACCCCCACTGCCTTGCATCTGTCTGATGCCTCTCCTCTTGGAGCAGCAAAGGCCAGTGGACTGCAACCTGGAAGCACCCCCAGCCCAAGCACCCCCCAGACAGTTCTGAGTCTGCCATCCCTGCCCATGGGACTAGCAGAGTCCCAACCAACCAAACCCAGCTGACGTTCACTTCCCAGCCAGTCCCATTCCCAAGCACCTTTAGGAGCACCTATGGGTGTCGGGGCCATTACCTCATCCAGTGCCTACGACCATCAGACTAGGAAGCCTCGTGTGATGAGCGGGTTTCGATGAGCAGGCTGACACATACAGTCTCGTGGGAAGTCTCCGCGGTGAGCGACTGGCTCGGTCAGTCTAGCAAGACCCTGTGTCCCCACCCACACCTGAGAAGACAGCCAAGACGTCCACAGGTGCCCTGGGTTCTGATCCCTGCAAGGCCACCTCCCAGCTGTGTGACATGGCCAAGCCACTTTCCCTCTCAGAGCCTCAGTTTCTCCATCTGCAAAATAGGCATAATGATCCCAGCAGCAGCCCACAGAGTAAAGTGTTCAATGGACATAAAAGACCTGAGGCTCAGAGAAAGCAAGGGGGTCTTCGAGGCCTGTCAGAGAATAGAAGAAAAGGAGGTGACAGCCAGAGAATCGGATTCAAGTGGCTTGGAACTGACCAAAATATGGCAATGGGTCATGAACACCGGACCCCTCACCCATTCCCCAAGGGAAAGTAACTCCAGGTCAGTGGCTTCCAGCCTTCCTGGGCCTCCAGCTGCCAGCAACATCAATTCTTTTTAGGGGTCCTCCCCCAATTCGGGGCTCAGGGGGGCATCCCCCAAGGCGCAGCCCTGCAGGAAACCTTCACTCCACAGCTGCTCTTCAAATCACCTCCAAGAAGAATTAGTTTTGCTTCCAAAGATATTCCCAGGCAGGAAACAGCTGCAGGCCCCATGAATGTTTAATTACGTTAATTGTCCAAGTTCAGTGCGCATCATCACTCCTGAAGTACCTTAAGGGAAACTGTGATTAAGCGTGAAATGGCTCATTTTTACAACTCCCCTTTCTCACATTCTCCCTACAGCTGGGAGCCCCTGCCAACCTGCCAAGGCTTCTCTTGTTAACGCTCACCTTCCCTCTTTCTAATTTAATTCTTTGACCTTTTCTCTTGACATCCTCCCCCCCTACATTCCTGCACCTTGGCACACAACACCAAAGCACATAATTACTTAACTATAAACCTCTCATGGAAATCTGCTTTTGACTTTGTTAGAAAACACTGTAATCAAATCCCTGAGAGTCAGGATCAATGGGCTGGGCCTGCCAGAGGAAATATATCACAGGATTAAGTGGTTTAGCAAGAGGAGGTCCCTGCGCGCAGGCAGGGCTGGTCAGACAGGGTGGGCAAGGGTAGGGAAGGTGGGTGGGCAAAGCAGGCAGGTGGGCGAGGCCATGGGGTAGGGAGGCTGATGGAGATGGGCAGGGTGGAATTACTAGAGTTGGGTCTGGCCATCCCTGGGCCAGCAGGCATCACAAGTGCTCACCCAGCCCTGAGCACCCACAGGTCACTGACCCTGAGATGCTCCCTGTGCACTCAGCTGTGAAAAGTGAGTGTGGGTGTCATGGCTATTCACTTGCACACTCCAGGCGTGCTTCTGTGGAGGCCAGAGGGAGAACTGTCCTCAAACACACACCAAATATGCGCTTTTGACATTATGCTCCTAGAAGGCTGTGCATATGGACATACAGAAAGAGTGAGGCTTGGAGGGAGCACACCAGCCCAACAACTCTGACCTGGGCTCCCACTTCTGGAACCCCCACCTGCTGAAGAACATGGACTTGGCTGGCACTGCTGCACTGCAGTGTGTTTGGGTCTCTCCAAGACTTCCCTTATTTCATGCATGTACTCACAATATGCCACCCTTCGTTTATTGTTTGGCATTCCTTCATTTTGTGATACAGGGGGCTCTTAAAAATGAAAGGGTTGGGCCGGCTCAGTGGCGCACTGGAGAGTGCGCCACTCGGGAGTGTGGCGGCGCTCCCGCCGAGGGTTCGGATCCCATGTGGAGACTGGTTCCCGCTCACTGGCTGAGCGCGGCGCGGGCGCAACACCAAGGGTTGCAATCCCGCTGCCGGTTCCCGGTACGGGTGTGACACCGAGGGTTGCGATCCCGTCACTGGTCAGTAAAAAAAAGACAAAAAGGAAAAAAAAAAAAAAAAAAGGGTTGCGATCCTGCTGCCGGTCCCCGGTACGGGTGTGACACTGAGGGTTGCGATCCCGTCACTGGTCAGTAAAAAAAAGACAAAAAGGAAAAAAAAAAAAAAAAGAATGAAAGGGTTTCAGGCCTGTCTTGCACATCCGACTCTGTGACTGTGTGCTCATATGCACACATATTCTGAAATAAGCTAGTCCCAGAAGGACAAATACAACATGATCACACTCACATGAGGTAACTATAATAGTTAAATGCATAAAAGCAGACTGTACAGTAGTGGTTGCCAGGGGCTGGGGGGAAAGGGAAATGAGTTGTTCAGTGGGTATAGAGTTTTAGTTACACTAGGTAAGTTCTTGAGATGTGCTGTACAACATCGTGCCTATATTTAATAAAATGGTGTTATCGTTCACCTCAAAGTTCATTAAGAGGGTAGATCTCACGTTAAGTGTTCTTACCACAATAAAAGGGGGGACACAAAGAGATTTTGGGAAGTGTTGATATGTCTGTCACCTTGATTGTGGTGGTGGTATCACTGGTGTTTGCATGTGTTCGGAATCATCGTACACATCAAGTATGTGCAGCTCTTTGTTTATCAACGATAGCCCGATAAAACTTTTTTTAAAAATTACAAAAACGTTAACTCCTTTGCAAGGGGCAAGTTACCTACATAATAGGTCACCATGTCTGAGTGCAAACTCAGCAAGAAGGGAAAGTCTCACAATAATAGATTCTAGGGTTACAAACTGCATTATCATTCAGTTTTCAGGCAGAGTTCAGTGTCTCGGGAGACACTTGAGCACCACGGAGAATTCTGATAACAGAACAAATCAAAGCATGACAAGTGCATGAAAAGATAAATTGGTATACAATAATAAATTGTTCCCTGTCTCAAAGACAATATGGTTCATCTTTGGATCCATGTCACGCAGTTTCTGTTTCTGTTTGATCCATATCATGTTTGTCTAAAATTTTTATCCAAATTTTCCACAAAATAATAGGAAATTAACCAATTTCCCAGAAAGTTAAGGCAGCTTACCAAAAACTAGAACTTTATTGTTGCCCTTGGATTACATCCTTACAAACATGTGAATTTTACATTATGAAATATATTACATCTTTTTAAAGTAAAATTGATGCTCCCAGAAGATATTTTACGTTTATCCCGGGCTTTGGTGCCCTCCTGAAACTTTATTGTGTAATTGAATGAATAAATAAAATTCCAGTTTGATAAGCAAGTGCATTTGTGAGAGGCTGTCACATTGTATCAATGTTTTTTCAACGCTTTTATAAACCACAACTTTGCTGGCCCTGCGGTACCATGGAAACCAGTTGGGGTTCCTCATAAAAAGAAACATTCACATTGCTCTTAAAGGTTCAGACATTGTGTTAAGCACATTATCTATATCTCTGCATTTAATCTTCACAAAAGCTGCGGTTAGCTATGATAAATTAGCTATGATTATCTTCATCCTGCAGTTGAGGAAACTGAGGAACAACATCGATTTCACACAGCTAGTGAGTATCAGAACCAGAATTCGAGCCCTAGCCATTGCCCGCAAGAGTCTGTGCTCTCGAATGCTATGCTAGGCTGCTCCTTTTGGGGCTGTCACATTTTAACTCTGACATTTTAAGCAAGTTACTGTAATTTTTTTGAGTCATTTCTCAGTTTCTTAATCTGTAAAATAGGGCAATAATGGCTACAGTTCAGTGCTACTAAAAAGAGTGTCTGTATGGAAATTAAGATGAGCAGGTTAGTAAAGTACATAGTGGTGATTATATTTTTGTCTTTCATTCCCATGCTAGCACAATAAGGTTTTTTTTTTTTTAAATTAAAGAGCTGTTGAACTGCCAATTCCCATAATTAAGCTTGTACACATAAAATTAAGATGAGCAGGTTAGTAAAGTACATAGTGGTGATTATATTTTTGTCTTTCATTCCCATGCTAGCACAATAAGGTTTTTTTTTTTAAATTAAAGAGCTGTTGAACTGCCAATTCCCATAATTAAGCTTGTACACATTCTTCTTATGTTTTTTTTTTTAAATTAAAGAGCTGTTGAACTGCCAATTCCCATAATTAAGCTTGTACACATTCTTCTTATGTTTCTTTTGTTAAAGTTTCAAGATACTCTTAGGGTTCAAATGTTTAGACTTCAAATCCTTTGGCTTGTCTGGCTAATTAAAAACAAAATATGGCGTTTCAAACAAGTCTAGAGAATGAACACACATTAAATTATGCACAATCATGTGCTCTCTGTCCGAAGACATTCAAGGATACATTTGAAACACAAGCTAAAAATATCATTGTTAAAGGCTGCTGAAACATAACTACTGTTTTGAAAATAACTCCTATGTACTGTAAGAATTGTTTTTCAGCAAAATATATCAAGAAAAACAAAATATTAAGTATGATATTTGCAGAAACTGCAGATATTGCAGATATCTGCAGAGTTGCAGATACCACACATTTTGAAATAAAAGGCTGCTACGTCTGTGCAAGTGTGCAAAACAGTTGATGAAGCACTTTTCAGTCAATCCCACTTAAATACAGACTGAACATGATCGGTGCCATCTTCCTTGACTATGAAAGGTGACACTATCAAATTAAACCTTTGTGTGTGTGTGCGAAAATTGTATCATATTATCTGCTTTGTTAAATTCTATGCTTATTAAAATGTGTGACATTAAAACCAAAAGCAAAAAACAAACACTAACACTGAGGCCCCTGGCCACCGAGCAGCCTCCTCCAGGTGCCTGAGGACCAGGCAACAAGTTTTGGGGGACAGCACAGCACCCCTCCCCCCCATACACAGAACCCTCCCCTAGACAATCAGCCAATCAGCTTCTCCCTCACAGGACACAGGCCATGAGTTACATGAGCCAGGAGAGGAAAGAGCAGTGAGGTCACCCACACCTGGCGACAACAACGGTCAAGCCCCTCCTGCTGACAGGACCCTGAGCTGCCTGGCTTCCAGGCCCTTCCCCAGCCCAACTCCCCACTGACTCTTTGGGTTTCCTAATGTCCTTCCAATAATTCTCCCCTGGCTTAGGGCAGCCAGACTCCATGCAAGCTGTCTGCCATCAGAGACACTTCCCTGCCCCAGGCAACTTCCCCATTAGGTGCCCAGGGACATCACCAGCACACTGCCCAGTCACCATGGGGCTTATCCCTTCTCTGTGGGAATGCTCGATGCTGTGTCTAGTTGCCCAGTTGATACATCACCAGGCGAAATATGCCAGCTCTGCATGGAGATGGCCTCATCTCGCAGCTCAGAGGGAACGAGAGGCTGGATCCCTGCAGGAAACAGAGCCCAGGTGGCTCCCACGCACCTGTTCCCCTGGACTCAGGGCTTCACCCTCACTCTCCTCTCTGCTCTCTCCACACCTGCTGCTTCGACCTCCACAGCGTGCCAACGGGTGCCTCCCATCTCCAGCTTGCACAATTCCCCTGGGCTCGAGACCCACCACCCCACTACCTGCAACTGTCCCTGATGTTAGTCACACGGGCAACTTCATGCCAACAAGCCTCAAATGAACCTGTCACCTGCTGCTACTTCGATCTTGGCAGGCATTGCTGATCTGCCTATCTCATCTTCACATGCGAGGAGTCATCGAATCCTGGCACCTTCCCCCTCTGCTCTCCAGCATCTGCCCCTTCTCCTCTGTCCATGATGGTTTTGCCTCATCACCTCCACCTGGATGGCAGAAGCCTCTTCACAGACCTCAGCACCTCAGCTGCTGCCCCCGCCTTCTCCAGACAGCAGCTGGAGCCCTTACCTGACCTTGCCCCCCATGAAAGTCCTGCTACGGCCTCCTGACGGGCCTGAACTTTGCCAGCCCCTGAACTGCCAGCCACCCTTCCCATGCTTGTCTCCTGCCCAGGAGACCCACTGACATCCCTGCAATGCACTTACTGCTGCTGGTTCTAGAAAACCCCGCTTGCAGTACTCAGAATGCCTGCCCTCTGCCCGTTTGGGCAGACTCCTTGTCAGTCTGCAAAGCCCAGCTCCATGGCCCAGCTGGTCACCCCGCAAACAGAGCAAGTTACTCTTTTCCAGACCATGACAGCACCCTGGGTTTTCCTCCTTCTAAAACACCGAACACATGGAGTTACAAGTTCATCAGTATCCCAGTCTCTCCCACCAGATCATGAGCTCCAGAGGGAAAAGCAAGTGTCTGATTCATCTCTGGACCACCCGCCCTGGCTGAGAGGAGGTGCTCAGTGAAGGTTTATGTGTGATGGGATGAAGAGATAAACACGGACCAAGAAAACAAGCTCACCCCCACGTCTCAGGACAGCATGAAATGCTCAGGCCACGGGAACAGAGCTGATGCCCTTCACACCAATGGAGCCAAGTGCCTGTCTGTGTCTGAGTTTTGCCGACTGTGACAGTCCCAGGCTGAGCAGAAATCAGATGCGCCCCAAAGAGATTCAGCTAGGAGGCCTTCAAGAAACATACCTGGTCCCTTTGTCTCAAGTTTTGAGGGTTGGTGCTAAGGGAAAGCTCTAGATGTCAGGGGGAAAGGGTCTTATTCCCACCCTGGCCCCAGGCATCTGAACAGGGCCAGTGAAAGGGCTCATGTGCCAGACCTTGCCTTGGGAGAGGAAGGAAAGCAAGGGTGGAAATGGGAAGGAGGGTGTCCCACCTGACTCAGGCCACAGGGAGAATCCAGTACTGATGCCCACTAATTTGGCCATCTCTGCTGCTGGGTCTCCAAGTGAACTGCATCAGCCTACACAGAGCTCCTGCGGGGTCCCACAGCCCTCCTCACCCCCAGGACAGGGATTGCCCTCTGTATCTGGATCAGCCCCTCTCCAATATTCTTCCTCAGACATGCCTCCTGTTACCACCTGTGTCTACCTGGCCCCAGTCCTGGTCCCAGCTGGTGCCACTGAGCAGATAGAAAAACTCTCCCCCATCCCAGCCCTGAAATAGCGCTCAGCCTCGAGGCCCCTGCCATGCAGTAGTTTCCAGATGTTGCTGCACCCTGTGAGATGTTCGCCACACCCTGCCAGCCTCTGCCTCGAGGCTGGCTCAACTCCCGGCTAGGGGGTGGGGTGCCCTGGGAGTGGTGATGGGCATCGCCCTTCTGTGTTGTGTTTGGGATCTTCCCTCCCTCCAAGCCCCTGAATTTTGGACTCAGGACACTCACTCCCTCCTCTCTGAGCATGTGAAGAGCAGACGTTATTGTCATGTGCTTGGGGAAGAGGACACCAGTCTTAATTGTCCCACCCATTCCCATAAGAGAAACAGGGAGTCTAAATACCAAACACACAGAGTTAGAAATTCCAACCTCTATGCCCTGACTGAGGCCCTAAGACACGAAGCAAGGGATATTGACAGGAAGCCAGAGGTCCTCAAACTGGAGAACGAGCATTGGCTGTCAGAGGTCTCTGATAAATAAAGGTTGTTTTTTTTTAAAAAAAGGCTTCTCCCCTTTTGATATCTGCTATGGACTGAATATTTGGGTCCCCCCAAAATTCATATGTTGAAGCCTAATCCCCAATGTGATGGTACCGGAGGTGAGGCCTGTGTTTGGAAATTAGGTCATGAGGATGGAGCGTTACAAATGGAAGTAGCATCCTTATAAAAGAGACTCCAGAGGACTTTCTTGCCCCTTGCACCACGCAAGGACACAGCTGGAAGGTGCCATCTATGAACCAGGAAGCAGGCCCTCACCAGACACAAGCACCCTAAACTTAGACTTCCCAGCCTCCAGAACCATAAGAAATAAGTGTTGTTTAAGCCACCCAGTCTATAGTATATCTGTCATAGCAGCATGAACTAAGACAATATCCTTTGGTTACTTTGAAGAAAATCTTCATAATTTTGAGACAAATCACATCTAAGTGTCACTTCACAGCTATAGGGCCGCATGGGGCACTGCTATATAAGGCCAGGCGATGTATGACTGTCAAAGTCACTGGTTAGAACGTCTGGAAGAGTTTTCTGTTGGTGGCATTAAACACGACAGAGCCCAAAAGGGGCTTCTGGGCTTCTCTCCGTGTTCCTGTGCGGCTGGCTTTGTCTGGAAATACCAAAGGAAAGGAGGCATCTTGGAGCATCTGTGTCCTCTGGTTTTACCTTCACCCCTGAATTTACCAGGACACAAAAACCCAGTGCTTCTCGTATGCAAGGTGTTTGACGAAGGAAGAGCAAGCAAAGCCGAAGAAGCCCCTGACATCTCTCTCCCCAAATCCATTGGATGCTGTGGCTGCTGCTCATAACAATGTCAATGTTAAAGGACAGTTACTTAACCAGAACTTGGAGTTCCCCCTCCCCTCAACCCCCTGAAGGCCTTGAACATCCTACAACAAACACACACCAAAGCCGTGTTCTTGGAGAGACCTTGGCGAAGCTGTGCGTTCTGCAAACGGCTGAGCTGTTGCACGGCTTGGAAGAAACAAAGCAGTTGCATCACTGTGGGGTCACAGATATTCCCTCTAAGCTTGAAGGAAGCCACAGAGGAATTGGAGCAGCTCTAGTTCTCCGGAACATGCAGCAGGTGAGTCAGCTGACATCTCTCTGTGGAGCTCAGTCCTGGTTTTCACCTGCCGCGTGTCTATGGATCCATTCCCAGCTACTGACCAAGGGTTGACTACCCTCCAGGGACTGGCCTGGGGATACCCCAGTGAGCCACATGCAGTTCTCTGCCCTGTGGAGCTTCCATTCCAACAGTGGGGACAGACAGTCACTAAGTACCTTACAGAGTGTGCTGGAAGATAGGAGAGTGCTACAGAAAGACAGAAATGAAGAGTGGAGGGACTGGGAATGCTGGAGCCAAGACGGGTTGTGGGCAGTGGCAGGCTGCAAAGTATTGGAGTGGCCAGACGAGATCTCACTGAAAGGGCACATTCGAGAAAAGACTCAAATGAGATGAGGGAGTGAGACACGGGGCGTCCAAGGAAAAAGCCCCTGCAAGGGTCTTGGTAAGAAGGGAGAGGAGGCCAGAATGGCAGGAATAGAGTGAGCGGGAAGGAAAACTGGAGGCAATGGGATCAGAGAGCGAAGGGGCCAGATCATGCAGGTCTGGTAGATTACAAGGGTGGTCTCCCAGCTGTATGAGGCGGGGGCTACTGTGGGATTCTCAGCAGAGGACAGACATGATCTGATAAAAGGCATCAAAGAATCACTGACTAACAGCTCCAGAGTGTAGGAAATGCCCAGAATAGGCAAATCCATAGAGACAGGAAGTAGATTAGTGGTTGCCCAGAGTGGGGGAGGAAGGAACGGAGGGTGACAGCTAAAGGCTGTGGGTCTTCTTGGAGTGACAAACACGTTCCAAATTATATGTGATGATGGTTGCATAACTCAGTGAATATGCTAAAAACCACTGGGTTGTATACTTTAAATGGGCTAATTGAATGGTATGTAAATCATATCTCAATAAAACTGTTAGAGAAGAAGAAGGATCCCTGCTGCTGTGCTGAGGGTGGGAGCTGCAGGGAGGCCTGGTAAGAGGCCACGACACTCATCTGGGAGAGAGGACGGTGGTTTGGCCCGGGGGTGGAAGCAGTGGAGGTGGTGAGAAGTGGTCAGGGTCAGGGTAGATTAAGAAAGTGAAGCCAACAGATTTCCTGACAGATTGCAGGTGGGTTGTGAGAGGAAGACAGAGGTCAACAATAACTCAAGACCTTTGGCTACGCAAATAGAAGGAAGGATTAGCCATCCACAGAGACAGGAAGAGCAGTGGGTGAGGGTGAACTCCAGAGTTCACTCTGGGGCATGTTGAGTCCAATACTTCTATTAGGCATGGAGGACTGAGGACGCAGTTGCCGTATGAGTCTGGGGTGTGGGAGGGAGGTCTGGGCTGGAGACATGAATCTGGGAGCCATCGGCATTTAGATGGTACACACAGCAGAAGACAAATGAGATCACCAACGAGAGGTGTCGAGGGTGGCAGAGGGACTCCAAAGACTGCACGCTGGGGTATGCCAACACTCAGGGTGGGGAGAAGAGAAAGAATCAGCAATGGAGACTGAGGATGAACTACTAATGCCATGGCTGGAGAACAAGACAGTGGGATGTCCTGCAAACCACGCCAAGGGGGACAGAGAAACCAGCCTTGTCACCTGCTGTGGATGGCAATTGAGGACTGGCCAGCGGGTTTAGCAACGTGGAAGTCATCAGTGACCTTGAGGAGGACAGCTTTGGCAGAGTGGTGTGGGCAGAAGCCTGGTCCAAGTGAGGCAAAGAGAGTCAGAGGAGAGGAATTGGTGACAGTGATTCTTCTTAAGGGAGTGTTACTGCCAAGGGAGCGAAAAAATGGGACAATTGTAGACAGAGTAAGGATGGGAGGAGATGTGTCAGGTGTGCAGAGAAAGGAAAGATATGAAAAGTGGAAGGGGCATAGCAAACAGACTGTGGGGCGTGGTGTGATTGCTGCCGACCACCACGGGAGGGAAGCGAGACCAGAAGTGGGCTGAGCGCTTTCCTCCAGCTTTGTTCGGGGGCACCCGTGCAGGCGCGAGGCAGGCAGAGGGTTTCATTTTACCAGGACTGTGACATTGTCCAGCAAGTGCTACTAAACAAGAGTGACTGTAACAATCGAACATGTAACTTAAGATGAAAAAGCTGGGCAGGGGATGGACAGAAGATCTCAGTGGGGTGAGGGGCCCGTGGCAAGGCAGCAGTGTCAATGGATTGGAGGTGCTAGCTGGGCTGAAGGTTTATTAGAGTGCGGGCACTAAAGAAAGTGAACCAGGAAAACAGAAGGTGGTCATCAGAACGAGATGCTGGAACAGATTCTGCAGGGACTGAGGCCACTGGTGAAAGAAGGCCTAGGGTGTGACCAGTGGTGTCATCAAAGAAAAATCCAGTTGGTGAGTCCTTTTTGGAAACCTTGAAAGCTGTTGCCATCATCAAACTAGTGGGAAATTTTGAAGAACTTGACCCTCTGTCAAGTGAGTTTCCGTGATATGTGGATTTTGCAGCTTTGGGTGAAAGATCCTCATTCAGCCGGGCAGGCAATAACGCTAGAGACATTGACAGAAGTCTTGGTCGCTGCCGTGGAAACCATAAACATGATCGGATGCAGAGCTCTACCCCACCTCTTCCCGAGTTTTAGTCGGAAAAGGGAAAAGGAAGATGGAGTTCAACTCTCCTCGCAGAACTCTATGGAAGACAACCATGAGCTTGGCTCAGCTCGGAAAGGGGTTTCCAGTGAAAGAGGAGGAAACTATCAAGAGAATGTGATGGGAGGAGGTAGCTCAAGTATTGCTTTCCCTGACAGATGGTCTTAGCTACATGGATGAGGTAAACTGAGGCCCTTGTGGCAGCTCCTGGAGAACAGCAGTGTCCTTTGGCCAAGAAGAAACTGAAGTGTGAGCAGAAGAAAGAAGCAAACCTTCCAGAACCAGAGGCCATGCCACCACAGCTGGGCCGAGGAACAAAGCCTTGTCACCACGTGGACAAGGACAGTGTGCAGGATACCTGCAAACTCCACAGGATGGTGTAGACACCTCCCTCATCTCAGGCAGCCTTCACAGGGGACCCTGGACAGAGAGCTGGTGCTTGCTGCCCCGGCCAGCCTCCATGAGGCACACATTGCCAGAGATGACCTCACGCTCCTGGAGAATGAGGAGACAGCAATGTCCAGCAAAGCTAGGTGACTTTGGCCTATTACTCTGCACTTCCATGAATCAGGGTTTTCAGCATCACTGCCATCAAAACAGAGAGTCAAAATCAATTTGATGTTCAAAATGACGTGAAAATTGCCGTGTCAAAGGCCATTCTGTAATTTTAATTTAGTAAAGTCAAGAAAATACAGTCTTCTTGGAGACGTTTACTTTGGGGCTGAATTCAAGTTTGCTCTTACTTTTACTTGCACAATTTGAATTTATTTCAGCTTTTCAGGAAGTGGCCACTCATTTTTGCATAAAAAGCACATGAAGTTTGAATTTTATGAAGTTTGTTTTTAAGTTCTTAGTAGGTCAAAGAAATTGACAGGGCACAAAAACTAATGATATGCAAAATTGTATAACTATCTATCTCTATGCATTTTTTATGAAGTTTGTTTTTAAGTTCTTAGTAGGTCAAAGAGATTGACAGGGCACAAAAACTAATGATATGCAAAATTGTATAACTATCTATCTCTATGCATTTTTTAAAAGGGGCAAGTAGGGGCCATTTTGTTGATTTTTTAAACCATTACCCCTCTTTATGTTGGGGGAAGGGCCCTGCCTCACCATATGTGGCCGTGGTGGGTGTATAAATCATGCCCACCCTGCCCCTTGTTGGCTACAGAGGAGGCACCTAATCCACACCTAGTACCCAATTCCCTTGGACACCTGACAGAAGTGAGGATAATCGGTGGTCACTCATGAGATCCGGACACTGGAGGAGGAAAAAAAAAATCCCTTCTTGGGCCAGCAAGCTCACAGTGTAAGCGTGGGGCTGCTTAGGTGGAGAGCCAATCTGAAGAGGAAGTCTATGCAGAAAAGAGCATCAGGAGAGGAAGAGGGACACAGAGTTTCAGCAGCTTCATTTGAGCCAGCTGTGACTGCTGCCTCAATCGTGTGTGCCAGTATATTTTATGTCCTTTTTTGGCTTAATTGGATTTGGGCCTCCATCAGTTACATTTTGAAGGACCCTGACAGATACAGAGTGCTCTAGCTTCCTTATTGCTGTGGCCCTACAAACCCTCCTCTACCTTCCTTATTGCTGTGGCCCTACAAACCCTACAAAATGGTTAAAAATGACCTGTCCCAAGTGTTCCACTTCTGCAACCGTGGCGAGAGGAGCCCCGGGGATGTGTTCCCCGGCAAAACAACCATAAGGGGTGAAAATTATTAAAAAGTAGCCAACAATAAGCTCTAGCTTCCTTATTGCTGTGGCCCTACAAACCCTACAAAATGGTTAAAAATGACCTGTCCCAAGTGTTCCACTTCCGCAACAGTGGTGAGAGGAGCCCCGGAGATGTGTTCCCCGGCAAAACAACCATAAGGGGTGAAAATTATTAAAAAGTAGCCAACAATAATTTAAAGTTTCTGGAAACCGTCCTGAAGGCATACAGCAAGTGAGGAAACATCATTTATTCAAGAAAATGGACTAAACCTTGGTAAGAAAAACCTCAGTAAGGACAGGAAGAGTCTGTGGCCCTTGAGCCATAACTTGCTCCCCCTCCCCACTTCCTATCCTCACTGGTTCAGCTTCAGGGAAGCTCCACCCTGGGTGGGTGTGGCCAAGAACACAGGTTCTCTCTTCCCTCAGATCCCAGTCAAGGGATACAGCATCTCACTGGGATAGGCTGGCCACCAGCGTTTCTCATGTTCTCCAACTCCAAGTTCTAGAGGCCAAATTCCTTGTGAGGATAGCTGAGAGGTGGGGGCTCCCTACTCCACCCAGTCCTAACTCATTAGGGCAGAGGCTCTATCCCAGGTGCAGCAGTTTGAGAATACTGGGACCCCATCACCCTCAGTCCAGCTTGTTTGCTGTAAAGGTTCCATGCTAAGGAGAGGCAAACCAAGATCAGACGCCACTCCTTCAGCCCAGCACCTGGAGCAGTGGTTCAGAGATTTTGCCTAGGGTGACAGGCAGTCCATAAGTGCAGAGAGATCTGAAGCTTTCTCCAAAAGACTGACATTATTGCAACAGAATGTGGAGAAGTTCAAGCCTGAGTGTGCTCTCAAAAACAGATTATTTTAGTGTTAAGCATTTAAGAGGAGGTTGGTAACTCTGAGAGCAACAAGCTAAACCATAGGCCAACTACTTTACTAGAGAAAATCAGGAAAACAGACAGATATGAAGATCCCTCCTGGGGCTAGAACAAACTTCAAAGACTGTCCTAAAAAAACTAGCCCTACCCACATTTAATTGGATTAGACCAGCTAATTGGATTATGCCCCAGGACATTGTCAAAAATAATAGAGCAATCTGCCATCAATTAGTAGAGCCTAACAGCTGGGTGTGATACCAAATGAAGCAGACAGGTTAACAAAGGGATTAGGGGAAAAGACAGTCAAAGAGAGCCTGGCTAAGACCACTGTCACCCGAGGATGACTGTGCACATGCCCAAGGCTGCACCCTCAGAGCAGGGACATCAGAGGCTTCCCATTGTGGAGGAAATAGGCTTCACTGAAACAGTCTAACCAAGTCAAGAAATAAATAAATAAGCAAACAACAACAATAAAGAACCCCAGAGAGGGGGGAAGAAGAATTAATATCCAGAGTTGATACAATGTATTACTAAAATGTCCAGTTTTTAAAAGGGGGGAAGTGTGAACCACACACAGGGAAAAAAGGAGGCAACAGAACCTGCCTGTGAGAGGGCCCAGATGTCAGAGTTACAAAGATTTTAAATATGTTCAAAGAACTAAAGGAAATCATGCTTAAATAACTAAAGGAGTGGCAATGACAATGTCTCATCAAATAAAGAATATCAAAAAAGAGAAAGAAATTATAAAAAGAACCAAATGGAAGTTCTGGAGTTGAAAAGTACAATAACTGAGTGACACAACGGTAGATTTGAATGGGCAGAAAAAACAGTCTTAAAAATAGATCAACAGATATTATGCAATTTGCAGGACAGAGGGGGGAAAATGAAGAAAAATAAACAGAGCTTAAGAGGAACGTGCAACACCAAGGACATGAACATATACATAATGGCAGTACCAGAAGGAGAAGTGTGGGAGAAAGGAGCAGAAAAACAAATAAAAGAGACAGTGGCTAAAACTTCCTAAATTTGAAGAAAACATGAGTCTATATATACAAGAAACTCAGCAAACTTCAAGCAGGATAAATGCAAAGAGACCCACACCCAGAGACATCATAGTAAAAATGCTGAAAGACAAAGACAAAGAGAAAATTTGAAAGCAGTGAGAGAAAAATGACTTGCCACATATAGGGAACCCCAATATGATCGACAGCTGACTCTTTGTAAGAAGTAATGGATGCAAGAAGGCAGTAGAATGGCATAGTCAAAGGAAAAAACTGCTAACCAAGAATCTTATATCCAGCAAAACTATCTTTAAAAATTATGGTGCAATAAAGGCAGTCCCAGAAAAACAAAAACTGAAAAAAATTTGTTATAAGCAGGCCCATTTTTTTTTTTTTTAAAGATGACCAGTAAGGGGATCTTAACCCTGGACTTGGTGTTGTCAGCACCACGCTCTCCCAAGTGAGCAAACCGGCCATCCCTATATAGGGATCCGAACCCGTGGCCTTGGTGTTGTCAGCACCACACTCTCCTAAGCGAGCTAACTGGCCATCCCTATATGGGATTCGAACCCGTGGCCTTGGTGTTATCAGCACCACACTCTCCTAAGCGAGCTAACTGGCCATCCCTATATGGGATTCGAACCCGTGGCCTTGGTGTTATCAGCACCACACTCTACCAAGTGAGCCAACCGGCCAGCCCTATACAGGGGTCCAAACCCGCAGCCTTGGTGTTATCAGCACCACACTCCCCCAAGTGAGCCACGGGCCAGTCCTAACTTGAAGGTTTTGAAAGGAGACCCATGGGGTCCTTGTGTACAATTCCCACTAATATGTATCTTCCTCTTTGGCTGATTTTCTCCTACAGGTCTGAAAGTAGAAGCCAGTCAAATAAAAGGGTCAGTCTGATGACCTACAATTAACTCAATTCCTGAATTCCTAAGGCATCTTTGGGTCCAAATTACCAAAACTGCTTTGTTTCCTTTTAAAGTACATGTGATTACTCAATGTTTCCCAGAGTTGTGAGGCGGGTGGGAGGGAGAAAAGGCTAACATGCTTTTTTTTTTTTTAAAAGATGACCAGTAACGGGATCTCAACCCTGGACTTGGTGTTGTCAGCACCACGCTCTCCCAAGTGAGCAAACCGGCCATCCCTATATAGGGATCCGAACCCGGTTTTGAAAGGAGACCCATGGGGTCCTTGTGTACAATTCCCACTAATATGTATCTTCCTCTTTGGCTGATTTTCTCCTACAGGTCTGAAAGTAGAAGCCAGTCAAATAAAAGGGTGAGTTTGATGACCTACAATTAACTGAATTCCTGAATTCCTAAGGCATCTTTGGGTCCAAATTACCAAAACTGCTTTGTTTCCTTTTAAAGTACATGTGATTACTCAATGTTTCCCAGAGTTGTGAGGCGGGTGGGAGGGAGAAAAGGCTAACATGCTTTTTTTTTTTTTTAAAGATGACCAGTAACGGGATCTTAACCCTTGACTTGGCGTTGTCAGCACCACGCTCTCCCAAGTGAGCTAACCGGCCATCCCTACATAGGGATCCGAACCCGTGGCCTTGGTGTTATCAGCACCACACTCTCCCGAGTGAGCCACGGGCCGGCCCCCTAAGCAGGCCCATTTTAAAAGACATACCAAAGAAAGTTCTTTAGGCTGAAAGCAAGTGGCCCTAGATAGTAATCTGAATTGACACACAAAGAAACAAAGAGTATCAGTAAAGGTACTTATGCACTTATAAAAGACAGTATAAATGCATATTTCTTCTCCTTTCTTCCCTTAACTGACTTAAAAAGCAACAGTAAAAAACTATGCACATGTAATGGTATTTTGGGGCCTGAATAATATAGAAATGTAATATATTTGACAGTAACAGCAAAAAGGAGGTGTATGAAAACAGTTATACTGGAGTAAAGAAATGAGACCAGTTGGTAACTTATATGCACAAGAACAAAATGAAGAGAACCAGAAATGGTAAATAAAAAGGTCAATATAACAAAATGTTAATATATATTTGCTCTCCTTTTATCAGCTTCTTTAAACAGGAGATGATGAGAGTACTTCAAAAGGTTCACAGAAAAATAGAACTAAAAGATAATACAAATCTTTCCATGAACTTTTGAAGACCCCTTTTATGTAAAGTAATAATTATAAAAATGTATTGTTGGGTTTGTAACATAAACAGAGGTGTGGTAGGCAGAATTGAGGCCTTCCAAAGATGTCCATGTCCTAATCCCCAGGACCTATGAATATGTAAAATTACATAGTAAAGGGAAAGTAAGGCTGTAAATCAGATGACTTTATCATAGTGAAATTATCCTGGATTAACAGGTGGGCCTAATGCAATCACAAAGGACCATAAAGATGGAAGAGGGAGGTAAAAGAGGGAAAACTGGAGAGATGGCATCATGAGAAGTACTTGGACTGATGTTGCTGGTTTAAAAGATGAAAGATGAGGCCGGCCCGGTGGCGCACTGTTACAGTGCACCGCTTGGGAAGCGCGGCGGCGCTCCCACCGAGGGTTTGGATCCCACATACAGACTGGCCGCTCACTGGCTGAGCGAGGTGCGGGCGCAGCGCCGAGGGTTGCGATCCTGTTGCCGGTCCCGGTCCTGTACGGGCGCGACAGTGAGGGTTGCGATCCGTTGCCGGTCACGAAAAAAGACAAAAAGGAAAAAGAAAAAAGATGAAAGATGAGGCATGAGCTGAGGAATGCACGTGGCCTCCAGAGGCTGGAAAGAGCAAGGAAACAGATCCTCCCCTAGAGCTTCCAGAAGGAACAAAGCCCTGCCGATACTTTGATGTTAGCTTAGTGAGACCCATTTCAGACTTCTGACTTCCAAAACTGTAAAGCAATAAAATTATGTTATTTAAGCCACTAAATTTGTGGTAATTTGTCACAGCAAACTAATACAAGATGTACAGTGATAATAGGGTAGAGGAATAGAGTTATATAAGAGTAAACGTTTCCATACGTCACTGGAGTTAAGTTAATATGAATGTGAAGTAGATTCTGATAAGTTAAGATGCATATGGTAAAGGAGAGGTCATCACCAAAATGACAGAGTAGGGAACTCCAAAACTCTGTCCCTTGTTAAAAGCAACAAATAAGCTGGTAAGTCTGTCAGAATCAACTTTTTTGGAACTCCAGAATTTAACACAAATTTGCAACAGGGAATGCTTAATAACAAAAGAAGCTACTGAATTTCACTGAGAGTGTTGTGGTGTTTTCATTTACCTGCTTACCATACCTTACTCCCCAACTCAGCAGGGTCCATAAAGATGCCAGCCCACATTCCGGGGGCAGGTGACTGGGACCAGATGGAGCAATATAAACCTTATTCCCAAAGAATAGTGTTTTGACCTGTCTGATGGCTCCTTTGTTTCACCTGCCTTGGACCTTCCCCAGGGCTGAGTGGTTTCCCAGATGGTGGTTGTTAAAAGCATTTCAAGGCAAATGTATTAGCTGCTGCCACGTCAGGCAAGAGAAAACAGTTGGGGCAGGGCACACAATGAACAGATCTAAAATCTTGGGAAAGAAGAGGGTGGGAAAGAAGATAGTTGGTAGAATAAGGTCTTTGGAAAGCTCCTATGTATACCTGAGAATCTAGAAGGCCACACACATGCCTAGGGATGGACGCATGCTCAGAAAAGACCTAACAAAATCCAAAGCTTTCTCCTCCAACTGACCTTTAGGCTCTGTGCAAGTAGGAAGTCAAGGCTAAGAAAGTTGTAAACAGCCTAGCTAAGCATTGAAGGGGTGTAACAACCCAGAGCTAATCCACAAAAACTAGGAGAGCTGTCGGGTTCTTTTTTTCCCTCTTGGCCCTAGGCACTCAAGAAAATCTCTGTCAAATCACCAGCTAACCACTAAGCTAACAGAAAAGAGACTTCAGTGGTCACACACAACAAAGAATGCAGACTTTCAAAAAATAGTTTAGAAAAGTCACTAAACAAACAAGCAACAGCAACCACAACAAGCAACGACAAACCCTAAGGAATGGGGAGAATCTGATTTCCAGAGTAGCCACATTATAATATTCAAAGTGTCCAGTTTCCAACAAAAATTTAAAAGTCATGCAAAGAAACAAGAAAGTATGATTCATTCATAGGAAAAAAAGAAATTAAGAGAAACTGTCTCTGAGGAAGCCCAGACATTAGACTTGCCGGGCAAAGACTTTAAATCAACTGTCTTAAATATGTTCAAATAGGTAAAGGAAACCATGAACAAGGACCTAAAGTAAAACAGGAGAAGCATGTCTCACCAAATAGAGAATATCAATAAAGAGATAGAAATTCTAAAAAGGAACCAAAAAGAATGTTGCGGCTGAGAAGTATAATAACCGAAATTAAAAAATTGATAGATGGGTTCAATAGAAGATTTGAACAGGCAGAACAAAGAATCAGCAAATGTGAATTATCAGCAATTATCCAGTTGCCTTGGATTGAGTGTCCCCCAAAAACTTTACCCCCACTATGACAGTATTAAGAGAGTGGGAAGTCCTATTATGGTAATTGAAAGGTGGGACCTTGAAGAAGTTAGATTGTAGGACTGTGCTGTAGTAAATGGATTAAAAATGGTGATCAGGGGTGTGGTTTGGAGGCTTTAAAAGGAGAGTGAATGAGGAGGTTAGTGCCTCTCTCTGATCTCTCTGCTATGCCATTTTGCAATGTGATATCCTGCTGTCACTGAAGTCACCACCAAAGAAAGCCTTCGCCAGATGTGTTCCCTGCACCTTGGACATCCAGCCTCTGAAACTGTAAGCAATAAATTTCATTCTGCCATTTTGCAATGTGTTATCCTGCTGTCACTGAAGTCACCACCAAAGAAAGCCTTCACCAGATGTGTTCCCTGCACCTTGGACATCCAGCCTCTGAAACTGTAAGCAATAAATTTCATTTTCTAATAACAAATTACCCAGTTCCATGTATTTTGTTATAAGCAACAGAAATGGACTAATATACCAGTCTGAGGAGCAGAAGGAAAAAAGAATGAAGAAAAATGAACAGAGCCTAAAAGACCTGCGGAACACCATCAAGTGTACCAAAATACATGTGATGGGAGTTCCAGAAAGAGAAGGAGAGAAAGAAAGGGACAGAAAGGATATTTGAAGAAATAATGGTCAAAAACTTCCCAAATTTGATGAAAGACATCAATCTACACATCTAAGGAGCTCAATGACTCCAAATTTGGTAAACTTAAAGAGATATACTCTGAGACACATTACCATTGAATTGTCAAAAAGACAAAGAGAGATTCTTGACAGCAACAGGAGAGAAGTGACTTGCCACATGCAAGGGGTCCTCAATGAGGTTAAGTTGATTTATCATCAGAAACTTGGAGGCCAGACAGCAGAAAAAGTACTTGACAAGATCCAACATGCTTCATGATAAAAGAAACACTCAAGAAGTAAGGAATAGAAGGGAACCTCCTCAGCATGATACAGGGCATTCATGAAAAGCACAAAGCAAACATCATGCTCAATGAGGAGAGCTTTTTCTCTAAGATCAGGAACAAGACAAGGAAGCCTGCTTTCACCACAGCTATTCAACAAAGTACTGGAAGTTCCAGCCAGAGCGATTAGGCAAGAAATAGAACTAAAAGGCATCCAAATTGGAAAGGAAGAAGTTAAACTTCTTGAGGGGAAATAAGGAATAACTGCTCATGGGTATAGTGGTTTTTTGGTTGTGGTTTTTTAGTTTTTTTGTGGAGATGAAAATGTTCTAAAGTTGATTGAGGTGACGGTTGCGCAATTTTGTGAAGATACTAAAAATCATGGATTTGTGCACTTTAAATGGCTGAATTATGGTGCATGTGAATTATGTCTCAATAAACCTATCATAGAGAAAAAAGAAAAGAAAAATATGCTCCTTGACCTCTTACTTCTCAAGGCCATTTCCAGTCAAGCCCAGGCCCCAGATAACACTCTGCGGGTGACTCAGGTGACTTCTCACACATTAAGCATCGGCTAACAGGATCTCTGGCCCTGCTTTATGACTCTCCAGTGTTGCACAGTGCAAGGCCCTGGAAGGCTACCACATTGGTTGTGTTGTCACCAAGAAGGGGACCAAGTGCTCAGGTGACAAGCTCTCCGTACAGCTGCTCCTAACTTTCGCCCTGCCTGATGAGAGGCAAATGCTACACTACCGATCACATAAATAGCCTCTGCTCATATTCCAACAGTGGCACTGTCAGCCCAAGGGCACTTTCCATTGTGCCCTCATGTGCGGCTTCTGCCAGTGAGGCCCTGGCTGAAACTCTGGACAGAAGAGACCCAGAGATGCCCAGAGTTTCTGGTCACACCAGGAGGAGGAGCAAAGACTCCATCAGCTTGCCCTGCCTCTGCAAAGGCAACGCCTCATCCATTCACTCATTCATCCCTCAGAGGAGGAAAGCAAACACCCAAAGCTACTGTAGCAGAAAGAGCTCAGGTTCTGCATCAGACATGCCTGGGTTCAAATCCCAGCTCCTCTACTTTCTAATGGTGCCATTTCTGAGTCTTCCATTTCTTACCTATAAATGGGGTTCTTCCCATCTCTCCAGGCCATTGTGAAATAACATAAGTGGAAAAGACATCCACATGGTACTGGAAGTAGGGCTGTGAAAAGCCTCCATAGCCAGGCAGGATTTGAACTCGTTACCCCCAAAAGCTTCAAGAATTGCATTTTTGCCTAATGGGGGATCCAGTTCAGCATGGACCCAATGGAGAAATTACTCTCCCACCAAAAAAGCAGGGCTCAGACCCCTCCACTGCCTCCCCAACTTCTGCACAAAACAAACAAAACTGGTGCCTGAGAACACTGACTCCTCAGATGAGAGACAGAAACCAGCAGGACCCCCCCACACTCAGAGACTGGTCCTGAGCCACCACCTTCTCAGGTCTCTGCATGTTCTGTGGATAGGAACCAGCTCTGGTCCTCCAGAGGTACCACACTAGACACTTTGAAAACAGTCTGGCGATTCTTCAAAAGGTTCAGCGTCAAGTTACCATAGGACCCAGCAACTCTCTTAGGTATATACCCAAGAGTAATGAAAACACATGTCCACATAAAAACATGTCCACAAATGCTTACAGAGAAGAAGCCGACCGGAGAGAAGACAGCCCAGGGTGGAGGTGCTGCGCAGAGGCAGAGGCTCAAAGGCCGCTCAGGGGTCCCAGGAGCAGGCCTGGGAGTGTGGATCTGCCCCCAGGTGCATCACTGGCTGCAAACTGAGCTCTCGGTCACCTTTGTCACCCCCAGTTAAATCCCAGTGCTGTTTAAGAAGAGGCCGGGGCTATATAAAAGTGGTGCAAAGGCCAAGTTCAGTCCACAGACATCACATTTTTTTAATTCAGAAATTTCTTGCAAAATTACATATTTTTGACTTCTCTTGAGAAACCGAAAGATCTGGCATCACTGACCCTCCATCCTCCAAATAGCAACAATTGTCAGAACTGAGAGGTTTTCTGTTTCACTGATTTCTGATCTTAATTTGTATTATCTTTTTCCTTCTACTTCCTTTGTGTTAATTTCACTTTTTCCCACTTGTTACACTGGATGTTTATCTCTTTAATTAGCAGACTTTTTTTTTCTGATATAAATTTCATCCAAGTTTTGGTATTTACTGCTTTTATGATCATGCAGTTATAAGTATTTTTAAAGTTTCCTTATTATTTCTTCTTCGACCCATGAATTATTTAAAAGTATTTTTTTTAAATTTCCAAATAATAGGGATTTTTATTTGGGGGGTTATTAATTTCTAACATAGAAGCATTATGATCAAGGAACAACATCCGCTGATGCTAACTATTGTTTTAATTTTCATGAGACTTGTCCTTGATACATTTTCCTAAGTGTTGCATATGGGCTTGAGAAAAATAAGTAACCTCTACTTGTCGATGCAAAATTTATCTATGTCCATTAAATCAAGCTTATTTGTGTTATTCAGAACTTTATTATCTTTGCTGATTTTTTTTCTACTTAATCCAACACTAATTGGAGAAAATGTCTGAAATCTCCCTAAAAATGATAGATCTGTCAATTTCTCTATCTCTAGAAAATCTTACACTGAACTGGTTGAGATGATTTTATTAACTGAATATACCTTTAAAACTGCTATATCATCTTGGAGAAATGAAACTTTTCTCATGAAACGATGACCCTGCTCCCTAGCAACATCACTGTCTTGAAGTTCATTGAGTCTGAGATTGATATCACAACACCAGCTCGTCTCTGGCTGCCTGAGATTTGTTTCCGTATTTTTACTTTCAACCTTTCTTTCTTTTACACTTTAGCTATAGCTCTGGTGATAACACACAGGTGTATTTCGGATTTGGATTTTGCCCTATTTAATAGGACAACCTCTATCTCTGAACTGGTGAGTGTAATCCACTTACATTTACTCCGTTGATAAATTTGAAATTGTTTCTCCCATCTTGCTCTATCATTTCAATTTGTTTTGGATTCTGTTTCCTTTTTCTCCTTTCTAACTTTTCTTTTTTTTTTTTTTTTTTTTTTTTTTTTTTTTTTTT
>NW_007729617.1:7930-10861 GCF_000696425.1 Galeopterus variegatus | reverse complement strand
CCACCGGGCCGGCCCCTAACTTTTCTTATAAAACCTGACATTCCTTTGTCTCCTCTCACAGCTGTGCTGGCTGCCCTGGCCCCAGTTGCAGCCCCGGGGACATGTGCACACACATGGACACACACAGACACACCAGTTCAGATCTGAACATCAGCTCTAGTCCCACCTCCCCAGGGGGTTTGCGTGGGTTTTATTCTCTTTGGGGTGGGGCTGGGAATAAAGGCTTCTGTTACTGTGTCCCACATTAACTCCACATTTCCCACTTTAGAGCTGCTCCAGAGGTGATCGGTGGCCCTGCTAACATGCCATTTATGGGGACCACAACTGCCATGGAGGCCACCCTGTAGGTAGAGGCAAATGCTGAATTTTTTTTTTGCTGTGGTCCTCACAGTTCCCTACTGTGTTACAGCCCTCAGCTTCATACATGCATGTTGCTGCCTATACTAGGAAGACGTGTGAGGTGCAGCCCCTGTTACAGGAGACACAGGAACTTAGCAGATGTGGCCCCAGCCCCATCTCAATATTCAATGATGGGAGCGGGCATGTGCGTCAGTGCCCTGCGCCTGTAACCCAGCACCAGCAGGGACTTCTTTCTGCCCCTGAGCACTACTTTGCAGATTTGTAGTAGTGGTGGTAGTATTGGTATCATTCAATATTATTATTATTCTATATTCATGTTGTCAAGCATCTGACACTCCCATGCAGAGGGGCCCTGACACTACACACCCTCCGTGGAGTCCTTCTAAGGACTGGCCTGAAAAGCATCTATGTGACACAGCCTAAAACTAAACGTTTTCTAAAGAAATGAATAAAGCCCCTTCATCCCTGTCTCTAGAGGGAACCTGGAACCAATAGAGAAGTGACCATGGTCATAAACAAGTCCAAAGAAGGAGCCAGGAAGCTGGTCTGCTGCTCCTGCCCAGGAGCCTGAAGAGAGAGCCCCATGGATGCAGGGAGGTGGCACAAGCGTGTGACTCTGGAGGACAGAGTGGCCAGCTGCCCTGAAGAGCCAGGGGCACGGAAGGGTGGAAGGAGGGCTCCTGTGGGGCCTCAGAGACCCAGTGGGGGATGAGATTGAGCCAGCATGGACATGGACGAAGAGAACCAGTCAATGCAGCCACATGGGTGAACCACAGTCCTGCGCACAGCAAAACAGGTAATTTTTAAAAGACTAGGGGGTAAAGCCAGACCCCAAAGGCCACATATTATTATTTGCATTTATATGACATCCAGAATAGGCAAATCCATACAGACAGGAAGTGGTGGTTGCCAGGGGCTGGGGGGAGGGGAATGGCAGTGACTGCTTAGTGGGTGTGGTTTCTGTTTGGAGTGATGCAAATGTTCAGGAACGAAATAGCGATGATGGTTGTACGACATTATGAATATGCTGAAAACCACTGGGTTATACATCTTTAAATGGTTAAAATAGTAAATATATTAATTATAGTCAATTTATTTTTAAAAGAGATAGCAACCCAATTGCTTATAGCAGCCCGGAGGAGACATAAATGAGAGAAGCCTGCTGGGGGATGCAAATTAAACCATAAGAATATTCTCTAAGCCACCAGGTCCTCCACACTGTCCTGCACACTGCTCACTGTTCTACAAGCCCACAGCCATCTCTGCCCAGTTGATGCAGAGAAATATATTTTGGCTAAAAGAAAGATAACAAGGCACAATAATGAAGGTTGCTGAGACCCAGACTCCATGCTAGGGAATCAGTGGGGATTGTGGGGACTGTGGGTAGGGAGCACGTGTCCCTCCTACCCAGGGAGTGACCCTCCAGTGCACACCCAATGGGGCCACGCAGAAGGGCAATGCAGCCAGGTGCCACCAGGGTTCTGATTTCTCATGGAGAGCTGGAAATCCTCTTAGATATTAGCTCAAATTGTGCATTCTGTTTCTTGACACTGTGTGAGAAAAACAGAACCTATAAGAGTGTCCAAAAAAGCCTGGGGCCAGCCGTTTTCATTGTCCGCTTAGCTCTTGAAGGTCCGAGTGCACAGGGTAGGTGCTGACGAAGAGGTTCTAAACCTCTACCCAGGACCACCTTCTCCAAATGCCTGCCCTGATTGGCCAGGCAGAGTCACTGGCCCCCTGCCCCTGGTTCCAGACAGCCAAGCGCTGTGCCCGCTTCCCACACCTGCTTGGAGAGGCGGGAGGGCAGGGGCGGGAGGCCCCTGAGCACAGCAAACACCTGCTGCATAAATTTGGTATGAGCAGCAGCCCGTGGGAAGCAGCTGGAGGTAGACTGACACGTAAACCTTGGGAATTCTTTAAGGAAGTCTCTCTTCCATGTCAAACGGCTCGGCAGCAATCAAAGAGGGAAGGAGCAGCTGAACTGCCTGTGGGCGGTGCCCCCTGCGAGGGGCAGTGGAGGAGGCGCTGGGATGGGAGACGTCACGGAGAGGCCTCTCCCGGCAGCCGTGGATGGAGGTGGGCTTTCCCCTCTGGTCACACTGTGTCGTTACTTATGATGTGCCAGCATCTGCACTAAGCTCTGTTCGGGTATGATGAGGGATGGGACCTAATCCTCCCAACAACTTTCAGTTTTTCAGAGGCTCGGAGAGGCACAGGGAGAAGCCAGGATTTAAACAAAGTAGCAGGACTTCAAAGTCTACATTTGGAGCTAGCACACCCTGCCCTGTCCCTGGAGCCAGAGCTTCCTGGAACTCACCCCAACCAGGACAATGTCAGCTGTCTCGGGCCTCTCCAGCATGACAGCAGCACTTGTTCATCCTCTTGTCTGCCTCTTCCCTGACCGGACTCCTCAGGGGCAGAGACCAGATTGCACAGAACCAGCACCCAGCACAGGGCTGGCAGGGGGGTGCTGGGAAACACTTCCTTTATGAATGAATGAATGAATGAATGAATGAATGAATGAATGAATGGGTAAATGGATGGATGGATAATTGGATGGATGGGTGGATA
>NW_007729617.1:0-7513 GCF_000696425.1 Galeopterus variegatus | reverse complement strand
TGGCAGGGGGGTGCTGGGAAACACTTCCTTTATGAATGAATGAATGAATGAATGAATGAATGGGTAAATGGATGGATGGATAATTGGATGGATGGGTGGATGAATTCATTCGAATGGACGGACTCTGACACTGGAAAGTGAATCCTTCACACCCATGGCAACTGAACCAGGCAACAAAGTCGGGGGCAGAGGCTGTGGTGGTGTCATTTGCCTCCATTGCTGTTTCTACAGGGGTTGACCGCAGATCAGCTCTAGAGAGTGAGCGAGGAGCTGAAGATAACAGCCCAGGTGTGTGGACCCGACACCTTCCTTCAGGGATTAGCAATGCCAAGACCAGGACAGGAAAAGGGCCCTGTGGAGGGAGGGACGGAGGGAGAGTGAAGCGTGCATTCAGCTGGCATGCACCCAGTCTATGCCAGGCTGGCAGGTCTGTTTCTCCCTGACTTTCGAACCCACAGTAACTCAGAGAGACAAGGCAGGCTGCTGCCAGAACCTGGAGCAGGAGAAGGAGGACTGTGCGAGGACTCAGAATTGGGGGCTGGATTTGGGTCTGTGGGTGTCTGACCAAAGACCAGAGCACCATGGCCAGCTGGTGAAAACCAGGGGGGTTTGGGATGTGGAGCTGAAGCTGGGGAGAGGGGTCAGGGCTGGAGCTCCTGGTGTCTTCACCCATAGGAAGCAGATGGCTATGCACAAGTGGGGCCAGGCTGCGTTGGTGTGGATGACACAGTCCCCTCCACCCGTGACCCCACTGGGCCACCAGCCCCACTGGGTCCCTTTGCACAGGTGCCACCAAGCCTGGGAACTGGCTGCTCTCTCACTGGCCAATCTGGTGGGCCCTGGGGTCCACCTGCACCCCCACACATAAGCTTTGGCAAGTCACCTACCAGTTCCTTCTCACTGTCCCCCATCCCTTCTCACAGCCCGGCCTTTGCCCACTGTAGTGAGCACTCTCTGAAGTGGTCCTTCCCCAGGAAGACCTGGAGGGTCTTGCTCTGCCCTCAGAGAACAGTGGCCCCGGGGATTCTTCAGGCAGGAGCACAGGCACCTTTTGCCCATGCTAAGGGCCCAGTGAGCGCTCAGCCCACGCCACAGTAAGCCCCTGGGTCCAAGCCTTGCCCAGTCTTGTGAACTAACCCTTGGGCCACAGATGCCCAGTGGAGAAGGGTCCTAAGGACCAAAAGTATCAGGGCCGCCCGTGGAGCCCTATGAGCCTCATGAGGCCTCAGCTGAGACCCAGAGGGAGCAGGACTCCTCATCCAGAAAGAGGCCAGACACTGGTCTCCTGGCACTCAGCTCAGGGAAGCTTCTCAGGGTGACATGATTCATTCCAGCATTTCCTACATGGATGAAGATGTTAACCTGTCTGCTCTGTTCAGGGGTGTGTGCACGCATGTGCACATGTGTGTATGACAGAGAGACAGAGAGGTCTGTGCATGTGTAACTACCAACCAGAGGCAATCTTCGTCTGGGAGTCCCAAACTCCTTGCCAACCCGGGCAAGCAGGGCTGGGATGAGTGGGTGGGCTGGAAAGGAAACAGTGGGGAGAGAGGGGCTGTGTTTTCCATCCAGAAGAGGCATAGAGCTGCCCGCTAAATAATGCCTGCAGGAACTCGCCCAGGGTTGCCAGGCCTTCTGATCCTTCTGAAGACACTGAAAATGGAGATGTTAGTGTGAAACCTCCTGATTTTTAAGTATACGCTCCAAGTTTTTGAAGACACTGTCAGTGAAATAAAACATGTTGGTGGAGGGTGGGTGCGGGGATGAGGCCTGGCTTTATTCCAACACCCTCGGTTTTACAAATGAAGAGACTGAGGTCAGGCCAGAGCAGGGACCCAGCAAGCCAGGATCATGCCGAGGCCTGCGGTAGCCTGGCCCACCCCTGGGCCCCCACAGCCCATGGGGAGCACTAAGGTCACCAAGAAACGGGGACTCGGGTCCTACCCCTAAGAGTTCCTGTCACCATGGGCCCAGACTGGGTAAGCTGGTCCCTGTAGAGCTCGCCTCTTCTTGGTGTGGGAGGACCCCACACCCCTTCCCTGTCCAAGGTCCTGGGACAAATCCAAGCCCAGTTGTGTCCTACTGGTGACAAAGGCCAAGAATGTAAGTAGCTCCCGGATATTGCCCAGAATGAAGGAGCACAGTCATCTGACCCTCCCCCCTAGGGAGAGGGGGCATTTTGGATACAAGGGGTGGAATCCTCGTGGGATTGCAATGCCCCATTTGCTTCCCAAGCTTCAGGGGCCTGGAGAACATCCTGGCACAGCACGAGCATAGGGAGCCAGGGCAGCAGAACCTCAGGCCCCCGGGACTGGGCGCTGGACCCAACCACCACAGATCCGTCCAGCCCAGCCCTGCACGGCCAGGCCAAAGGGGTGGGGCTGCCTAGTGCCCCTGGGCAGGGGCCACGCCCAGGGGTCTAGGGCTGACCCCACCAAACAACCACCCTCGCTCCAGTCCCCCCACCCATCCGCAGTTCTGACTGGCCCTGACTGCACCGCCCCCTTGCACCACGTCCCCCTCCCCTCACCCTCCCCTCCACTCCCTCCCACTAACGCCCTGCAGATGGGCTTCCTCGCTGGCCTCCAAGAAAAACACGGCAACCGCAGAGCTCTCCTCACAGAAACGGAACTGCTGGAAAGATCTCTCGCGACATTCCCAAAATGAAAATAAAAATTCCTCTGAAGTACATTGCAACTCCGAGGCAGCCCTGGCCTCATCCAGGAGCACCGTGGGCTCAGGCGAAGTTCTCTGGTGCCCCCCACCACCTGGGGGCTGCCTGGCCCTTACACGGCTTTCAAAAATTTTGAAATTGCTCCCAACATTTGAAAATGAAGAGGTTTTATATGAAATCGTGATTTCCGAATTCTCTTAAAAAATAAGAGGCCCTCCTGCTGCTGGCAGACCCCACATCCTCCTGTGCCCCTACACCCAGCCCACTATGCCCGACTGGCCCTCACTGGCATTCCCATCCAAGACCTCTGCCCTCATGGACGCCTGACCTCCAGGCTCTGGGTGAGGTCTCAGCGACTGAAGCTCCCATCCCTGGGGGCTCTGACCTTCCTGGGGGTCCGTGTCATCCAGCTCTGCCCCTTCTGAGGGCAGGCACTAGGGCTCAAGTCCCCACATCCTCTGCATACGCCATAGCCTCTGACTGCCCTTGTCTGTGGGATCCAGGTTGGTTGGATGGGGTCGAGCAAGACATCACTCCCCCTGCTTCTAACCTGAGCCCTTCAAGACCCCCAACCCAAACAACGTGTACTGAACCTCCGGGCAACTCAACCCTCTGAGTCCCATTCCCCAGAGCCCACTGGGGGCTTGTGCCTGTGGTTTGGGGATCTCAGGTGGCCCCTGGGACATCACTGGCCAGACTGGCCTGCCCTGTCCCAGTTCTTTAATCTCCCAACTCCATCACTGCCAAGTCCACTCAGCCCTCCAGACCTGGCCATCTCAGCCCCAGCCACATGAACTGTCAAAAGGCTGAGTGTAAAGAGGCTGAATACAGGCCCTGAGGCACGCCCCACAGTCCCTGCAGCCGGCCAAAGAAAGGCTCCAAGACCGGGGCAGCGTTTCTCCCAGCTAGGAATCCACAGATGGACTTGAACGTGGCCACAGAGATCTGGATAGAAGCCTTGAAAAAATACAGACACACAGGGGCCTTCCCAGGCCCAGATCCCAGCAAAGGTGAGGATTCTTGCAAGCACCGCCAGGGTCAGCCAGGCCAGGGCGGGACAGCCTGGCTGACAGCAGCGGTGCTGGCTCCTCCCCAACCTCCAGTGATTCTACATGGGAATGTGGTTCTGCCCACTGGGCAGCGTCCCCCTCTGACCAGCGAGGGGATTGCCTCACAGGACCCCAACACCCTAGCTGCTCTATCGCTCCATGTCACTAACCGGCCACTCCTCTCCACTCATTGGCCAGCGGGGTCCAAGCCACAGTCTCTTACCTGGCACGTGCAGCAGGCTCCTCCCAGCTCCCTGCCTCTCCCCCTCTCACCCTCCTCCTCCACCTCCTCCTTCTCGGAACCCAGCCCTTGCACTCTCAGCAGGGCACAGCCCCTGCCCTGCTCCAAGACTGAGCCAGTGAGAACGACTGGGATCTTACTCTGGCCTCCTGCCAGACACCCAGACAAGCCAAGTCCACCCCCACAGGGCGGCTGCATCGGCCACCCCAGCCCCTCTCCTCTCTCAATGAACTGCAATCCACACTTGAGATCTCAACTTCAACACCCAGGGGCTGTGGCACTTCCCACCATTTCTAATTGTGCAGATGTTCACAGTGAGCTCTATGAGGTCAGGGGCTGCGTCTGTCCGGCGCCCCCTGGGTCCCAGAGCCTGGCCCTGCACCAGGCCCTGTTGTGTTCCATAAATATCTGCTGAATGAATTGAGTGAACGAGTACGTGAACAAGGGAGTTTGTTTCCATGGGGCGCTTTATGTTCACAGAGAGTGGCGCAGAGCCCCTGCTGCCCCCAGGTACCGCATGGGCCTGTGGCAGCTACACGGGACCCACTTCTGATGGCCAGTGGAGCTTGCAGTGGACATTCCCAAATAAAGATCAAATGGCTAACTGTTAGAAAGCGCCAGTGCTTGGGCCTAGAAGATGGCTGTACAGTACCTCTTGTCCTTAACCTCAGGATCTGGGAGGAAACGGAGTGACAGGACAGAGAGTGATGAGCAGAACCAGCCACATTATTCACAAGGCAAAGTGCAAAATGAAAATACAGCGTCCCTTGTTCAAAAGGGATGAAGAATTCCAGGATGGTGACAGCAGAGCATTAATGCAAGTTTGGGGACCTGCTGCGTGTGGGGGTCTGACAGGTCTCACATCCTCGAAGCCAGCCCTGGTCAGGATCGAGGAGGTGGGTCCAGGAAAAGCCCAGGACCACCTTATGTCCCATGGGGGCCATGGGCCCAGCAGTGTCCCACCCCCACCAAGACTCTGCAGCCAGAAGAGTGAGGGCCGTGGATGTCCAGGCCGGCATCCTGACTGCAACAGTAAACGTGGGCTTCAGTGGTGAGCCCTCAAACATCTACAAGGAACCACGGCTGTTCCAGGAATGAAGACCGTGTGGCCAGGCTTCCCAGACAGCTACACTCATTTTTTCTTTTCACGGATATTTGAGCACCAACTGTGTGCCAGGCACTCCATGCAATGCTGGGAATTCTGGGGCAAGCAACAGATTCTCCGTGGAGCTAATGTGCTGAGTAACTTGAAGACATGTCCTCACTCACCCTCGCTGGGTGGCCTCAGTTTCTGTGTCTAGTAAGCGGAGCTCCAGGCCTCAGCACTTGGAAGGCCCTGTGTGTCCCAAGAATGGCCAGGTCTCCCAGCCCAGGCTCTGAGGGGACAGAAGGGCACAGTGGGCACAGCAGGCACAGCAGACAGCCCTGGGTTCTAGGCCTGCTCTTCCCTACCCCATGCAGGAGTCAGATGGCCTGGCTTCAACCGTGGCTTTACACGATTATAGGTATGTGACCATCAGTGCCTCAGTTTCCTCAGCTGTCAAATGGGCACAGAGAAAACACCAACCAACCCCATGCTCTCTGGCAGAACAAGTATTCCTTCCTCACCTTGCCACTTTGGGGAGGGGTCGCAGACCTGCCAGGATGAATGGTGGCTGGAGCTGTGGCCCCATGTGCTTATGAGAGCACACAGGGCAGGTGCACAACTGCCTCAAGAGCACAGCCCTGCTGTCCACCCAGCTGGGCCGCAGGCAGCGCTGACCAGCTGCTCCCCACACAGCAGCTGCCCCATGATGGCCCCAATGCTCCCTGCCTCTGGTGCAGCCTTTCTTGGAATTTGGGGTTGGGGACATCCTGGCAGCTGGCCTCGGGTTCTATTCCTGGGAATAGTACCTGTTGCTGACCCTGCTGAGGACACTGGCCTGAGCCAGCTCAGACACCCTGCAGCCCACGGAGTAATCACAAGAGTCCATGGGATGATGTGCCGGCAGTGCCCTGGTGAATGCGGTCAGAGGTAAGTACTCAACGAACGCTGCACATTCTCCTTTGCCTGTTACTCTCGTTATTACTCACATGGCAGTACTCCTGGGCCTCAGTTTTCTGACCTGCTTCCAGGGCTGTCATGCAGATTAAACGACACACCAATGCAGAGTGCCCACCCTGGCCTAGGCCTTCGATGAATGTGCATGTCCCTGAACCATCGACTCGGCTCCGAGGAGGCAGGAGAGGGATCATTCACGGACTCAGCTCCAGAAAAACAGGCTTTTGTGCAACTAACATGAACCAAAAAAAAACTGAAAAAGAAAGGGGAACTACAGCCTGCGGGGAAAGCTTGTATCGAACATGACAGAAAGTCAATATCTAAAACAGATAAAGGGCTTATCCCAACATATAAGACCCCAGGAGACAGACGGACAAAGGACTTAAGTGGGAAGAGAGACATATAAAGTAATGAAACACGGGAAGATCACCCATCCATGCCAGTAACCAAAGAAGCACAAATTAAAGCCAAAAGCAGCACTACTTTACTGCTAGAGCAGCAAAGTATTAAACGGCAAAGCCCTGTGCTGGTGAGGATTTGGGGAAATCAGGAGCTGCGGTGGGAGCTGGCCTGGCTCTTCCTGAGTTGTGTTTGTCAAGTGCTCGGATCCCATGACTCATTCAGTCACTCAGCAAATGCTCCCTGATGCTGCTCTGAGCTGGGGCTGCAGGTCGGCTGGGCTGGCTCAGGCCAACGTCCTCTGCAGGGTCAGCAACAGGTACTATTCCCAGGAATAGAACCCGAGGCCAGCTGCCAGGATGTCCCCAACCCCAAATTCCAAGAAAGGCTGCACCCAGAGCAGGGAGCACTGGGGCTGTCTTGGGGCAGCTGCTGTGTGGGGAGCATCTGGTCAGCGCTGCCTGTGGCCCAGCTGGGTAAAAGGCAAGGCTCTGCTCTCGAGGCAGTTGTGCACCTGCCCTGTGCACTCTCACAAGCACATGGGGCCACAGCTCCAGCCTCCATTCTTCCTGGCAGGTCTGCAGCCCCTCCCCAAAGTGGCGGGCTGAGGAAGGGGTACTTGTCCTACCAGAGAACAAGGACGCACACATGTCCACAGGACCCTGGACCTTACACTGTCCCCAGCAACCCCATCCCAGACTCTGTCCCCTAGGCAAAAGTGTGTCAGCCTGTGGGGCCACATCTGCCCCCCATCCTGTGAGAATGGAAGTCAAATGGAATTTAGTCTGTAACCCACACCTTCTCTCCTGGGCAAACACCTTCCCGTGAGGCCAGCAGCATGGAGCAGTGGAAGGGGTGTGGCTGTGGATCAGAGGGAGAGGCCCCAATTCTGGCTCCTGCGTTTAGCCTGGGCCACCTGACCTGCCACTGCTCCAACTGCATCCCCATGCTCAGTCACTGCTCAACCATCAACCCTCCTCCCAGCTGCTCAGGCCTTTCAAAGCCATGATTGTTCTCGATTCCTTCCTTCACACCCATGTCCTGTGAGCTCCACCTTAAACTCATGCCAATTCCATTGGCTCTGCCCCACCGGCATGGCAATGGCCATC
>NW_007729616.1:229386-230092 GCF_000696425.1 Galeopterus variegatus | reverse complement strand
GTACATGTTCCCTTTTCACTAGCAGACCTTACTCAATTAGAAAATTAGGATCGTTTACCACCGATCCCACCACTTACGTTAAGGAATTCCAATGGGTTTTCCAGGCCTACAGTCTCACCCACCATGACATTTACATGTTACTGGCTAACACCCTCCTTCCTGAAGAGCGCCTCTGCGTCTGGGACGCGGCCCAAGCTCATGCAGATGAAAACCATCACGTTAATCAAAGAGCGCCGCAGCATCTGGGACGCGGCCCAAGCTCATGCAGATGAAAACCATCGCGTTAATCCTGCCTTCCCAACCGGCCCACATGCAGTTCCTGAGCAGGATCCACACTGGGATTATAATACAATCCAGGGTATTCAGGCACGAGACCAATTTAGCTCCTGCCTAATAGCAGGTCTTTAAAAAGCTGCCCGCAAAGTTGTTAATTTCCAAAAGGTCCAAGAAATTCTCCAAAAAAAGGAGGAAACTCCATCCGAGTTCCTAAATCAACTAATTCAGGTTCTCCAGCAATACACCAACCTGGATCCCTCCTCAGAGGAGGGACGCCATGTCCTCATGACATACTTTTTGGCTCAAGCCTACCCCGACATTAAAACTAAATTAAAAAAACTGGAACAGGGCCCCGCTACTCCACAGGCCTAGATCTTATCAGTGGCCTTTAAGGTTTTCCACAATAGGGAGGAGGAAAAAGAATGACGAA
>NW_007729616.1:220173-226957 GCF_000696425.1 Galeopterus variegatus | reverse complement strand
CACGGATTTCTCTCCCCTTGAAATCACCCTGTTTACCACTCTCCTTTGGGGTATAATGGGGATTTCTTTCTCCCCCCTGTTTCCTCTTCCCACGATGCCCCCCTCCCTGTTTCCTCCTCCCACAATGCCCCCCTCCAGCAGGAAGTAGTTCGGAGACCTCAACGACCTTATCCCCAATAGAGGAAAAAGGGAGGAATGTAAGGCCCAATAGAAGACCCCAAACGAGGCACTCCCTAAAACGTGGCGCTTTTCTCTTCTGGGTACTAACAATCTCACCGGTGCCAAGGTGCAGCCTATCAGAAATCATTACCCGCCCCTGGCCAATCAACTACCGCCCTGTGTACTAACCACCCTCTCCCGGAACCCGGCTCTATATAAATGTATGCTTCTCCCCCGAATAAAGCGGAACTTCTCTGGTGAACTGTCAGCTCGGGTCCTGTCGTCCTTTCAGGGGAACCCTCCTACACTGTTTTACCATTATTACTAAAGGATACAGTCCATGAGTTAGATTTTTACATGTTTTCCCCCCCTTTGGCCCTTTAAAAAGATCCATTGTCTTCTAACTTACATTGCTTCTAATAAAAATTTAACCATTATTATTTTCATTTCCCACCTATATAAAATATTTCCTTTATTCTCTGGCTGCTTTAAATATTTTCTCCTTGTCTTCGATTTTCAAAATTTGACCATAGGTAGGCTTTCTTATCTTTTTTCTTGCTTAGCATACAATATGATCTTTGGATCTGTGTTTTACAATTTATTAGATTTAGAAGACCCCTTTCTTCTACTTCTGTCTCTTCAATTACATATATATTAGACAAAATGAATTTTTCCCATAAGTCACAAATGCATATGTCTTTTTCTAGGTTTTTTTTTTTCTTTAGGTTTTTTTTCTTTCTGTGCTATAGTATGTTTCATTTCTTTTGATCTGCTTTCAAGTTTACTGAATTATTTCTTCTATACTGTCTGATCTTCATTTGAACTGTACAGAAAACTTTTTATTTAAGATATTTTAATTTTTCAGTTCTTGAACACCCACCTGGTACTGTTCCATATTTTAAATTTTGCTTATGAGTTTTTTCATCTGTCATTCATTTTGTATACCTTTTCATTAAAACATTAAACATTTACATAATAGCTATTTTAAAGTTCCTGGCTGTTATTTCCAACATGTGTAGGATCTTTGAGGCTCTTTCTACTGACTACTTTTTTTTTCATAGTGATGGTCTATCTTTTCTTTTTGGAGGAGAGTATGGTTACTCATTTTATAGGTACTCTCAATATTGTAGATATTACATTTTTAGAGTCAAAATTATGTTTTCATTCTTTAACAGTTGCTGAGTTGTACAGTTGTAGCCTGTTGAAGCTTGGTTTCAAGCTTTGTTAGAGTGAGTTCAAAGTAGACTTACTGCTAAAGATTGACTGTCCTGTAGAATCAACTGAACGCTTGGTGAGTTTAGAAAGTTTTTCCCACTCTGAACAGTGTGAACATCAATGTGTACCAGCACTGTATAACTTTTGATTTTCTTTATTTTTAGCTCACAGGCTTCTAGTAGCTGTTCTCTGACAAGTCCTGTTGTGTTTCACCATATGTATACACATACTGCTACCTGGCTAAAGACTCAAGTGTAATCCTATGCAAATTTCTAAGACTTCTTATCTGCAAATTTCTAAGACTTCTTATCTGCAAATTTCTAAGACTTCTTATCTGCACAGATCCTCCACCTCAGTGACCTTGAACTCTGATTTCTACTTTTTTCTCACTCAGTGAGATACGTGGTTTCTGTTTGAGCTCAATTTCCCTGTGTAACATTTTGAAAAGTATCTCTACCTAAAGAGCTGAAAGATGAACAATTGTTGTGCATCTCCTTGTTCTCAAAGATCTCTTCCATGTGTTACCTATTATTCAATATCTTAATATACTGGATTCATATATTTTGTTCACTCTCATAGTCTTTTTGGAGGCAAGTCTAATACCCATTACTCTATCATGGCTTAAGTCAGAAATCTGTTCATGACATCTTAATAATTTTGGCATCGTTTGTGTCATGATACATTTGACTAAAATTTTAACCTCCTTTGACTATTCAAGCTGCTCTTTAGTACAACTGACTCTTTGAAATAAAGCTCACAGTTTTACTTAAGCCACACTAAACATACTTTTCTAAATTCATAAGATGCATATAATAATTTTTTGCATTGGGAAAAACCAAATAGAATTTAAATATTATTTAATAAAGGTTTTTATTTTTAAAATTCCCTGAATTCAAGAAAATATGACCTCTCTTTACTGATCACTGTTTGGTGATTAAAACAACTCAGTGTCATGCTATTTTAAAAAGAATAATTTGTGAATGACAAGACCCTTAAGAGAACTAAAGTAACTACTGGTGATCATGGTTAACTACCTTCAAACCTATGGGGTAAATTTGCCAAATAAAATAAAAAGATAGTGTTGCATATGTCTATATTGCCTGCCCTGGTGCTAGAAAAGTTCAAGAGAAATTGATACTCATTAGCTCTTTGATAGAAATAAAGTCAAGCACTCACACTGTTGGAATCCTATCCATTTTCTATAGTAAATGAATAATTTCTTATCTAAAGTGTCAGTGCCTACTCAGCAAGAATTTAGAGAATGTGACTGGGAGATGAGGTAAAAGTGGCACAATTTACTTCTATGTATTGTGTAACTCAATTAGTATACCTCTTGCTATGGTTTGAATGTGTGCCCCAAAATGCATGTGTTGGAAACCTAATCCCCAATGCAACAGCATTGAGAGGTGTTCCTATGGAATGTCTTTACGCCATGAGGGTTCTACCCTCAGGAATGGATTAATACTAATTATAAAAAGGCTTGAAGCTGTTAGTTCGCTCTCTCATTCCTGCTCTCTCTTGCCCATGTGATGCCTTCTGCCATGTTATGATGCAGCAAGATGGCCCTCACCAATGCTGGCACCTTGATATTGAACTTTCCAACCTCCAGAACTATGAGAAATAAACTTATTTTATTTCTAAATTAACCATTCTGTGGTATTTTGTTATCACAACACAAAACAGACTAAGATACATTTGAAAGGGGAGACTAAATCAAATAAAAAAAATCACAGACCCATTTACATGATATCTATAGAGAATCTAAAAATAGTAATAATATAACACAATCCCTTTATTTTACAAAGGAGAAAGGTAGTGTAAGAGACATCACAAGAGGGGAGGAACAAGAACTTTGGGGTGAAACAGGTCTAATATTGAATGTTGATTGTATTACTTACTAGCTATGTTGTATAAGTCAATTAATATCTCTGAGGTTTACTTTCTAAACCTCTAAACTGTTTATGATACTGTTAAACTTAAGAATTATTCCAAAGAACAACACTCAAATACTTACAATTCACCTGGAACAAAGTTTAAACTTTAAAAAATTTCATTTTCTTTCCATCTTCTTTACCCAAAGACACATCACAAGTAATTGGCAGTTAGCTCTACAATCCAGGGCCAGTGTTCTTTCTATACACACACTGTAGTCCACAATGGATCAATAACCTTTCCTATTTAGCAACTCACCAATAGAGGAAACAGACAATTATATACTTAGTATTTCATACATGTATGACCAAAAAAAAGGCATTATATAGTGAAATTGCAAAAAGATTTTGTTGCAAGGAAAATTACAGGTACTTTTCAAAGGACTTATTCCTATATTTAAAAAATATTTTTCATGTCTGATTAATGAGAAACTTTTGAAACAATTTAATCTATCCAGGGATGTGAATGTTAGTTTCTATTTTTCAAGCCTGATTACAGAAGAACTTCTAAAGCAGTTTAATCTGTTTAGGGATGCTAAACAAATATGTCAACACTCATTTTGTGTTCATGTCTACAGCAGTTAAAGGAAAAAATGTGGAAATAAGCAGAATTTAGTATTTTCTCTCCCTCTTTTTTTTTTAAGAACCAAGAGACTCCATTGCTTTTCATTATTTGTAGAGGATCCAAACTCCTAACTGAGATAAATGCATTACAGATTGAAGTTTTAGTAGCTTTACCAAGCAGTTTATGGGTTGGCACTCTGCCACAAAGTGATCTATAACCTCACTATTATGCAAATACAAATTTGGCAAGAAGATATGCATTCTAAGATTTTTCTCTAAGGAGAATCATATATTTCTAATTTCAAATATAAAGTTATATTTGACATTCCATTGGAACCTGGCTTACTTTTAAAAATAAATAATATAAAATATGTCCTGTAGTACTTTGGTTGAAACAAGTGGTTTTCTTCTTTTTGTACATTTCAAGTTCAGTGCTTTAGATGTGTGGGACATATTATGGACACACAGAAATATATACACACACTGCATATGTACATCACTTGGAAGCTTCTCTTGGGAGAAACAAAAAACATTGTCTCAGTAGAAACATAGTAGGTTAGAAAATTATTTTAAGTCAGTAAACACATTCCAAATTGTTAAAATTCATATATCTAACCACCATTAATTAATTCTACAAAATGAAGATGACAAGTTCACATGTGTTCAACCATGTTGTACAGGGAATTAATACCAATGAATGACAGATGAAACGTAATCAAGAGTGGATGTGAGTAATTAATCTGGGAAAGGTCAGTTTGGGGAAAAAAGTTTTTCTTTCAGTCTTAAATTCAGAAAATAGGGGTCAGTACCACAGCTGTTGTAGATATTTCCCTTCACTCTGTTATCTACTGAGCTACTCTGATGCAGATTGGGTCCACTGTCAAATCTCACTGGTGTCAAATCAAGCTGAACAATAGTTTAAATATCTGAAAATACACTGAACAGTGTGGACAACTTTCAGTTTTTGCAGCAATCAAATAAATGCCTGACAAACTTTATTTTGTTGTGCTGGGTAAATCAGCATACACATTAAACAAGATGCATTTCTTAAAATTCATCGCAAGTGTGTAGGTTGTGCTGCATTGTGTTGGGATTTTCAATATCAGATTAAACTGCAAAATGAATCACCTCCAAAGAATCCACTGAGTTCATAATGCAGAATAATGAAATGTACAATATATGAAGTAAAACATTTCACATTTTAACCTTTATGCTAAGTGAAAATAGCAGGTAGAGATAGACTTGTGCTTATAAGTGTTTTTCGAGTGTATTGGGAGGAAAATTTTGGCATATTGTGATCTATTATTTATTCCCTGGTGTGCCAAGACCATGTAAATTCACTATATTTCCAAATTCCTTGGACTTTCTCTCACTAAGGCAGTTGGGTTAAGCACCATATGACATTCAGCATTGTTTAAGGGATTTCAAAAAGTCAAGCCAAAAATATATTCTCCACTTGCCATCATTATAATTGACATTGAAATCATTTCTCAGTCTTTGTGATAAGTTATTTACCTACCCATTCACCCATGTTTCTTACCACATAACCTTCCATTCATTGACCATCCACTCATTCAGACATACATACATTTATGCCTGAAAACTTTTTTTATGCATATGTTGATTTTTAAATTTAACAAAAATTGCAAAGTATGCTAGCATGATGAGAGATATAGCAGCAAAAGCAAAAAAAAAAAAAAAAACAGACAAACAAATAAAAAACTGTCAAAGTCCCTGCCCACATAGAATTTAAAGTCCAGGGAAAGATTCAGGTATTAAATGAACAATTACTATATGACAATTTCAATGAAATGAGATGTGCAGGGCATGAGAGACTGTATGAATCAATCTGAAGAGCCTGGATAAAACTTCGATAAAGAGATGTCTAAGCTGAGGCCAAGAAGATGGTTAGACAGGAACCAAGTTCAAGGGGGGAAGAGGTGGGTAGAGAGGGGGAAAGACAGTAAAGATTTTTGTAACTTTTCAAATTATTTATAATAATCATCATCAATACTGATTACAGTCTTCTATATACCTGATACATTATACAAATTATCTTTTTTAATTACTAAAATGAATTATGATAATCTTTATTTTTCTATATGACTGTACAGGTGCAGAGAGGTAAGAAGATTACATGTCTAAGGTCACAAAACTAATGCAGAATTCAAACTCACGGCTTGAATAACTCCAAAAGCCCATACTCTTCAATCTTTACTACTGTCCTTTATTGAAAGGGTCAGAATATTGAGCTACCCTAAACACCTAATCTCAATATTTCTCTGGCTTTTACATTGATCAGGTAGCAGGGTTCTAAACTCATACAAGTCTGGGATTGTCATATCATGCCCTAGAAAGCAGGTGTGTGTGTGTGTGTGTGTGTGTGTGTGTGTGTGTGTGTGTGTCTACTCTGTTGTGGTATGGTGTATTGGGAGGAGGCTGGAGGGATTAACATGAATTCTGAGGGAGAATAAGGTTTCAGGCTGTAGAAATAGTGTGAACTTAAGAGAAATAGGTTGTCACGAAGAAAGCATAGAAAGATAAAACACAGCAATATCCACTTGAATATTTTGCCTTAAGCATATCTGCATCTTAAACTGGCTACTTTCTAATGGAAACTTGTTGGTATTGTTATGCATTTAATTGAGGTGAAACATAGCATTTTCTATACTAACTTAAAATTTTCATGGACACATCATTTTCCATTACACCAGTCATGTATAAAGTAACTTAGGAGAACACCTAAATTGTTAGGTCATAATGAATTTATAGATATAGGTATATTAGATACAATAGCTCTATATAACATATATAAAAGGTGCTATGGGCTAAATGTGTCCCCCAAAAGTTCACATATTGGAAACTTGACCCCCTTTGTAACAGTATTGAGGGTGGGAAATCTGTTTATGGTATTT
>NW_007729616.1:211932-219841 GCF_000696425.1 Galeopterus variegatus | reverse complement strand
TATAAAAGGTGCTATGGGCTAAATGTGTCCCCCAAAAGTTCACATATTGGAAACTTGACCCCCTTTGTAACAGTATTGAGGGTGGGAAATCTGTTTATGGTATTTGAAAGATGAGGCCTTCAAGAGGTGAGTACTTGTGAGGGCTATGCCCTTGTGAATGGATTGATCCATTCATGGAGAAATTGGCATAATTCTGATGGCTTTAGAAGGTGAGCAAGTGAGGAGGTTAGCTCTTTCTTGCTCAGCTCATTCTCATCATGTGACACCCTGTGTCACTATGAAAAGTCACTACCAAAAAGAAGGACATCACCAGATGCATTCCCTGGTCTTCGGACTTCTCAGATTCCAAAACAGTAAGAAACACATTTCATTCCTTTATAAGTTACCCAGTTTCAGGTATTCTATTATGAGCAACAGAAATAGACTAACTCATAAGGGGTCTTCAAAAAGTTTATGGGAAAATTCATATTATCTTTTAATTCCATTTTTTTACAAACTTTCTGAAGTACCATCATGTGTGTGTGTGTATAAGATAGATAGATAGATAGATAGATAGATAGATAGATAGATAGATAGATAATAGATGATAGATAGATAGAAAGATAGATAGATGATAGATAGATAGATAGATAGATAGATATAAGATGTAGATAACATCATGATATATGCAGATTCCAGCAGCACAATGTAGACAGTAGATAGATAGATAGATAGATAGATAGATAGATAGATAGATAGAAAGATAGATAGATAGATATAAGATGTAGATAACATCATGATATATGTAGATTCCAGCAGCACAATCTAGACACCCAGTATAACCTGATAACCTGTTTGGAATTCTGGCTCTTTTATTTTATAATATTTGACTTTAGGCAAATCATATCATCTCACCAAGCCTCAGTTTTCATAGTTGTAAAGAGGAATGTGGCTTTAAGCTTAATGAAAGAAAATGTATAAAATAAAATATTTGCAACATTGCTCTCTGCCTCTTTCATACATGCATATACTTTCTCTCTCTCTCTCTCACTTTCATAAACATATCCAGTCGTAAAGAACTAATAAGAGTCAAGAGAAAAAAGAAAACCAATCTAATAAAATATGGAAAAAGTATACGAGCAATAAATTTACAAAGGAGAAATTCAAATGGCTAACAAATATATATGATCTAAAAAATGCAAATTAAAACAAAATATCTGAAACAGTGAAAATATCTAATGTTGGCCAAGAGGTAGGGAAATCAACTCTCATATATACTTGGAAACCAACTTTTAAATAGCTATCAGGAACTGAAGAATGTATTCCCTCTACTCAGCAATTCTGCTTGCAGCTTTCTAATAGAGGTATACTTTAGGCAGGTACACAGATGCTCACTGTTCCTATTATCTATAATAAAAAAAGAAATATATATTATGAATAGAATAATGTCTTCATGAAGTACTATTTTTAATGCAAGACAGTATCCATAGGTTAAAAGATTAATCTATCCATAGGTTTGAAAGTTATATAATATGTATATATATAAATATATATAAAGAAATTTCCCCGAGAGAATTTAAACTGAAAAAAAGTACAAAATCATTACTTAAGAACACTTACGTAAACCATACATAGATTCACACATGTTCATACACAAAAAACTCAAACTATACATTCTGTATTTTTGTAAACGCACTGTAAAAAATAAAAAAAAAAAATTTAAAGGTCTGTGAATATACAAGAAAATATATCTAACCCCTGCGAAGAAAAGTAAAATCTGGGGTAGTGTAGAGTGATACAAGTATTTCCTTTTTTACCCTTACCATTTTGTAAGGTTAAAATAAGAATATTAAGTATTACTTTCACAATTTAAAAAAATAGATTCTGGATATTTCTGGATCTAATGTTCAGAAGAAATACACTGTAAGTTTGAGAGTTATGCAGGCTAGACTGAGCTCACACACGAACTGTGAATCACACAACTTACTCATGGTACTTCACATTCTTGTGGCTTACTCCCATTTTTTCAAACAAATAAAACATTTTGGAATATAAAGATATAATGTGAATTAAAGAAAAAAATTAGTAATCTTTCATTAGTATCTTTAATTGCCATTATTGTTAGTGAGAGTTTCTAAAATGATGAGACATACATAAAATACCTCATTATCATTTTCTACATATTATAAAATATATAACTTTTGTATATATTTTGCTCTATATATTACAAAATATCTAGTTTTGCAATTACCGCCAAATTTTAGAGTCTAATTTTAAATTGACTTAATATTCTTCAGTCAACACGTCCTGGCCTCCGGTCATTGTTACAAAAGTGGAAGGTGTCTGCTTCCTAATCATGTATTATTGTCATTAAAATCCTTTTTTTCACACATCTCTCATTTTTCTCACTTAGGATCAAAACTGAAAATGCATTTTGTTTTTAATGGCTCTACTTCTCCAGAAATACTCCAAAGATATTACTCATCTTCTATTTTGAAAGAGAAAAGAGATTTAAAATTTAAATCAAAATTTGGATTTTTTTCCTATATGAATTGTTTAGGCTTTTCCATTTTAACCATTAGACTCTATCTTACTTGAAGGCAAGGATGAAGTTTTAGACATCTTTGAATCCCTCTTTAAGCATAGTGTCTGATACTCATTATATGTTAGGTAAACAAATGCCTGGGCAGAGATTCAATAAACATGATCTAAGTCTAAAGAGCTTGTAATCTGGAGCCCAAAAATTAACATTAGAATCCTGATCTCTAATGATCCTGATTTGATCATCATACATTGTACACAGGTATTGATATTCAACTCTGTACTCCACAAATATATATATAATCAATTACATTTCAATAAAAAGTAAATTAAATAAAAAAAGAATCCTGCTCTTAGTACTTAAAACTTTTGCCATAGCCAGTTCATATAATCTGTCTGTCTACTTCATCTTTTACCTAGACATAATTACAGGGAGTTGGTAGAATTAAATAAGGCGATTAAATGAGATGATTTATATATTTAAGATGTAAATAAAAAAAGAATCCTGCTCTTAGTACTTAAAACTTTTGCCATAGCCAGTTCATATAATTTGTCTGTCTACTTCTTCATCTTTTACCTAGACATAATTAGAGGGAGTTGGTAGAATTAAATGAGGCGATTAAATGAGATGATTTATATATTTAAGATGATTATTAAACTATGTGCCTGGTATTATTCTAGGCAAAGGGGATACCTAACACCAAAGTTAGATAGTTCTGACCCTCATGGAGCTTCGTTCTTATGGAGGTAATGAGCATTAAATAAATTATACAATTAATTGCAAAGAGAAGCTCAGGGAAGGTTAATTTGTCAGTGGATATAGGAAATGTCTCTTTAATGATATGAAATTAAAGGCCAAAACATAAAGTATGAGTGAGGTTTATCAAGGCACTAGCAGTGTGATACAGAAGAGAAGAGCGGTGCACACTGAAGGTATGGCATCCTCAGGATCGAGTAGGGGATGAGGGACTGAGGAACTAAACAATGCCACTGAGGTTAAAGGACTCTGAGGAAGAAAGGTAGCTAGGTGAGATGGGAGGTGCTAAATGTAGCATAAGATAATGTACAGGAAACTCTTGGCAGAGAATCAGGTCTATGTAGATGCCAAATAAGTTGTAAAGATGAGGAGAATGATGATGATGACAATAATGATGATAATGTAGTTCTCTGGGGGAAAAAAATTACAAATGTCATTTTGTATGATATATGCTGTACAGTTAGAACTTATTGACCTATGGTTTGTAGATGCCAAATAAGTTGTAAAGATGAGGAGAATGATGATGATGACAATAATGATGATAACGTAGTTCTCTGGGGGAAAAAAATTACAAATGTCATTTTGTATGATATATGCTGTACAGTTAGAACTTATTGACCTATGGTTTTTTTATGTTTGTGTAGCTACTTAATATCTTAATCTTCACTTTCTGAATGTATAAATGAAGAAAATTCTAATTAACATCGCCATCATCATGAAGGCAACTGATGACATCGATCATTGAACTTAGGGCCATGGTGGATGGTTAATCATCAAGATGATTTTCTTAACAATGTATTTAAGTCTAGTGTGAAAAAAAGAAAAGAGAAAGGGCTAGAGAGAGAGAGAGAGAGGAACAGAGAGAATAATAGGGTTCGGACATTGAGATCTTTCAGTCTAGATAAACAGATTAAAAGAAAATAAGTGCAAGTTTAATTGCAAGAAATATTTACTAAACACCTACTTTGATTTTAATCTGGGCCAAAACCTTTGGGCAATGACTAAACAAAGTAGTACCGTAAGGCCACCTTTCTGAATGCAAAGAATTGTCTTCAAAATTAGATACTTTCTGGGGGTAAAGAGAAAGGTAAACTAAAATTTTTGTTTGTAAATATATTCTCAATTACCCATGCATGGAATATTTGTGGTAAATATATGTTTAGAACACTTCTAATATCTAGAAAGCCTTGGACCATATCACTTGGTCATCAGGTCAACCACCATCAGGAAACAGTAAAATTTCATTTTACACAAAAATACGAGAAAGTCAATCAACTATAAAAATTTTTCATCTAAAAATATATGTGTTCAAAATGTCATAATATTATTAATTATGCTATGAGTTAATTGTGTCCCCCAAAGGTTCATGTATTGGAAACTTAATCCCCACTGTAACAGTGTTAAGAGGATAGGAAATCTTATTACAGTAATTGAAAGGTGGAGCCTTTAAGAGATGATTAGATTGTGAAAACTGTATCCTTGTGAATGAGTTGATCTATTCATGGAGTAATGGGCATGCTTCTGACTGCTTTAAGAGGATAGCAAGTGAACAGGTTAGCTCTCTTCTTGTTCAACCATTTGCCGTGCAATAGATACCCTGTGTTACTGGGAGAGTCACCACTGAGAAAAAGGGCTTCACCAGATGTGTTCCCTGGACTTTGGACTTCCCAGCCTCTGAAACTGTAAGAAATAATCTTGTTTTCATATAACTTATGCAGTTTCAGGTATTCTGTTATAAGCAACAGAAATGCACTAATACATTATCATTGGTTATTTTGAAATCTATGTTATATTTTACAGATTTGAATAGGAATTTGAGCATTCCTATTTGAGTGCTATCTACACATATATAATGGTATGATATGGCAAGTTGGTTCCGACATCAGCATAGCAAGTGCTTCAATACTAGTAAGTTTCAAACTTAACAGAATTGTGCAAGATAAAATGTATAAGCTACTACCTTACTAACTGAGGTCAATGATTACAGAGCTGTCATCTTAGAACTGCAGTCACCTATACTTACAACAAATGTGAATCAGGATGTTAAGTAGATGCCCAAACACCCAAACCACAGGCTAACAGATCACAATTTTACAGAAGATATCACAAAGTTTCTCAGAAAACTGTACTTTGCTTTAATCATATGCTTTTTCAAGTTGCAACTTTTGGGGGTGGGGTGGGGGAGTTGAGTTACATATTCACTACCCAGTCCTGCATAATAAGAAAAATGTTAATTATCTCACAGTATGTTCACATTTTCTACTAGTTGGCAAGTATAGAGTTTTGGCTGCTATCATTTCTCCAATAGGTATTGGAGTTTTACACATTTGTTATCAGCACAGAATTTGCCTTGTCTAGTTGTACTGCCTACATATTCCACTGTTCCAGGAATCATTTAAGCATATAATAAATTGAGTTTCAATGAGCTGGAACCTCCCGCTTCAGCCGATTTTTCAGCAAATTATTTTCCAGCTGTAGCTTCAGCAGGAGTTTTTCCCACTCCTGAAAAGATGGCTGCAATGGCCACATATTTCACATGCCAATTCTAAAATCATTCTAATCGGCTAGTTATTATGCATTAAGTCAGTGATGAACAAATTTAAAAAGGGTTCAAATCACTCTGCAGATATGGCAAATATCTTTAATAGGCTTTGTGTTTTGGCTCTTGAAGTCTGGTATGACAAAAACAAGGCCAGTATATTTGGGGCTTTGCCATAAAGCAGGAAAAAATGCTGTTTGACCATTGATAATATGCTTTTTGGCATATTGATGTTCCAATAAACATCACTGGAGTATGAAGTGAGTATTGATGTTTGAGGATCAGAGAACCCCAAATTTTGAATCTAGTTTAATCACTGGCATCTGTTTCCATTTAATCTCAAATTCTCTCATGAAGCAAATGAATATGAAGGGTATTCAAATGAACCACATTGAAATGGAAATTATGGATCACTGGTTTATCCCATTTAGGTTCTACATAAACTTGGCAGTAGCCTAATTGGGTTTGTGTATACATCTATCTATCTATCCATCTATATATATGTAATAAATATATGTGTGGATGCATATGCATGTTTATATAAGAAACATTGCTGGAGTGAGCAGGACTGAAGCCATATTGGGACTCAAAATCAGATGGGCTCTAAAAGATTTTTCCCTGGCGTCCATTTCTCTGAGTTCCCAGAGAAATTTGATATTTTCAACCTTGATTATGGGGCAAGATGACATTATTTACATGAATGTAAAGTTGTTTTCCAGCCAGCCTGAAACTACAGACTCACACATACTACACAGACCCTGAGATAACAGCAAAGATGGGAGCAGATATTTCTTGGTGAGACCTTGCACCTGAGACCTTGCATGAAGCCCTGGCTGCTCAAGTGCCCCTCCCTCCTGCTTTTCATTTCCCACCCTCCATTCCCTCATCCCCCTCTTTAAAAACCCTTCAGTAAATCTAAGTCTTTGAGATGGCTTTAGTCTGGCCGTTCTCCCTCAGGTTTACTGGGGAGATGGGTTAGCCTAACATCACTCTTCAGGTCACTGGTATTTCTGAATAAAAGCTGACTTCCATGTTCAAAAATATTTGACCTTTGAGTTTTTTCTGTTTGTTTATTTTTCTTTTTGTTTTGTCTGTCTGGGATCACATAGCCGGACCTTTGAGTTTGGTAACAATTTTGGCATGGCAAGCCAGGAGCTGAGTGGCGCCTGTAACAATATGTATACATGTCTATGTGTATATATATGTAAGTATGTCAGCATATACCTAACATTAATTATGTATATAAAGAGACACCCAGCACTTACTGGCTATTGTTTTTGTTTGTCTGCAATAGTTCTCACCATTCTGTAAGTTTCTTTTGATACTGTATCTTTTATTTGAGAAACCCTTCCCACCTCTATGTGAGCACATAAGGAATGGCAGAGAACAATGGGAAATGGATGGAGAAATAAAGCACAGGTGTCCTTTAAAAAGTTTGAGGTCCAATTGAGAGAAGTCAGAAGTGAGTTATATTTCAAGGAAGGAGCTAAAGAAAGATGCATTCCAGAAGTAGCAAATCTAAGAAATTAAAAGGTAAATTGACCAGATGGAATAGTTGGGATTTCAACTACAAATGTGCCTTAATTTGGGGGGAGGAGATGGGGGGTACAGCTGTTAGCCAAGAGATATTGTTTCAGCTTTATTGAGGTGAAATTGATAAATAAAAATTGCACATATTTAAGGAACTTGATGTTTTGATATACATATACATTGTAATGTGATCACCACAATCAAGATAATTAACATAGCCATCACCTTACATAGTTATCTTCTGTGTGTGTGTGGTGAGAACACTTAAGATCTGTGTGGTGAGAACACTTAAGATCTACCCTCTTGGGCCGGCCCGGTGGTGCACTGGAGAGTGCGCTGCTTGGGAGCGCGGTGGCACTCCCACTGAGGGTTCGGATCCCATGTGGAGACCGGTTCCCGCTCACTGGCTGAGCACGGTGCAGGCGCAACACCGAGGGTTGCGATCCCGTTGCCGGTCAGTAAAAAAGACAAAAAGAAAAAAAAAAAAAAAAAAAAAAGATCTACCCTCTTAGAAATTTCAAGTAATTCAAGTATTGTTAACTATAGCCACCATACTGTACATT
>NW_007729616.1:191178-211106 GCF_000696425.1 Galeopterus variegatus | reverse complement strand
CTGTGTGGTGAGAACACTTAAGATCTGTGTGGTGAGAACACTTAAGATCTACCCTCTTGGGCCCCCCCGGAAGTGCACTGGAGAGTGCGCTGCTTGGGAGCGCGGTGGCACTCCCACTGAGGGTTCGGATCCCATGTGGAGACCGGTTCCCGCTCACTGGCTGAGCACGGTGCAGGCGCAACACCGAGGGTTGCGATCCCGTTGCCGGTCAGTAAAAAAGACAAAAAGGAAAAAAAAAAAAAAAAAGATCTACCCTCTTAGAAATTTCAAGTAATTCAAGTATTGTTAACTATAGTCACCATACTGTACATTAGATCCCCCAAATGTATTCATCTTGCATATTGAAACTTTGTACCCTTTGGCCAATTTCTTCCCTATTTCTTTCTTCCCCAAGCCCCTAGCAACCACCATTCTACTTTCTGCGTCTATAAGTTTGACTATTTCAGATTCCACAAATAAATTAGATCATGTGGTATTTTCGTTTCTGTGTCTGGTTTATTTCATTTAACATAATGTCCTCTAGGTTCATCCATGTTGTTGCAAATGGCAGGATTTTCTTCTTTTTTTTAAGGTTGAAAAATATCACATTGTATATGTTAGGTCCCTGGAACTGAGAACCTGGCTTTTAGAAAGCCCCCACCCTTCAGTTTCATTCCTCTAAGTTTCTATCTCCCTAAGTCCTTGTTCCCAAATGCAAGCTGTACCCCAAATGGAACTTTGTGACTGTCTTCCTAGGCTAGGCCAGATGGTAATCTTAACCCTATAAAAGACACCCAATTTCCTCTTGGCACTGATGCCATTTTTCGGCTCAGCCTGGCAGGTCCATTTGCCCCTAGCTAATAAAATCTTTTTTTTTCCCATCCTTTGCCCAGGTAGCGTCTCCTTCCTTAGTGACCTTACAGTGTATATAAACATTTTTTTTTTACCTTTTCATCCACTGACAGGCATTTAGGTTGTTTCCATACCTTGGCCATTGTGAGTAACACTGCAAATAAACATGGAAGCGCAGATATCTTGAGATCTTCATTTTTATTTCCTTTGGATATATACCCAGAAATGAGATTGATGAATCATATGGTAGTTCTATTTTTAATTTTTTTGGGGGGCAGGGAGTGACCTTCATACTGTTTTTCATAATGGCTATACCAATTTACATTCCCATTAACAGTGCACAAGGGTTCCCTTTTCTCTACGTTCTTGCCCACATTTGTTATCTTTTGTCTTTTTGGTAATAGTCATTCTAACAGGTAGGAGCTGAAATCTCACTGTTATTTTGATTTGCATTTCCCTGATGATTGGTGGTGTTAAGCACATTTTCATATACCCATTGGGCATTTGTTTACAGTCTTTAATGAAATATCTATGCAGGTTCTTTGCCCATTTTTTATTCAGATGATTTGTTCTTTTGCTATTGAGTAGTATGACTTCCTTCTATATTTTGGATATTAACCCCTTATCAGATGTGTTGGTTTGCAAATATTTTCTCCCATTTTGTATCTCCAATATTCTTCCATATTTTCATCACTCTGTTGATTGTTTCCTTTCATGTTCCTTTCTTGTTTTAATGTATTTGTCTCCATGATTTTCTCTTCTGGAAGGGGAATCACTGTTCTTTTTTTTTATTTATTTATTAATATTATTATTTTTTTACATTCTAAGATGTTACAAAGCAGTTGGGGGGACGGGGAGGGGAAGGAATGGAAATATCATGGGAGGATGGGGGAGGAGGGGAGCCATGGTCGAGACCCGTGGCACCCCCCCTCCTTCCAGCAGGGGAGACTAGGAGGTTTCCAGCAGCGGCTCAGTCATTGCTGGGCTGGATGCAGATGTCAGGGGGGTTGTGGCTGAAGCCCTCAGCCCCCCACCACTACCCCAGCTCAGGAGCCCAAGGTGTTTCCAGTGGCAGCTCGGTGGTCATCACTAGACTGGTTTCAGATGGCGGGGAGGGGGTGTGTGACTGAGGCTCTTGGACCCCACCACCCAGGTAGGGAGCCTTAGGTGCTTCTGGCAGTGGCTTGGTGGTCATTACTGGGCTTGGTGTGGATGTTGGGAAGGTGTGGCTCAGGCCCTCAGTCCCCCACTGCCCCAGCTCAGGAGCCCGGGGTGCTTCCTGCAATAGGTCAGTGGTTGTCACTGGGCTGGTTGCAGATTTTGGGGGTACATGGCTAAGGCCCTCGGCCCCTCATCACCAAGACTAGTTAGCCCAGGGTGCTTCCTGCAGTAGCTTGGTGGTCGTCACTGGCTGGTTACAGATGTTGGGGTGTGTGTGGCTGAGGCCCTTGACCACACCACCACCCAGGTTTGGAAGCCCAGGGTACTTCCTGCAGCAGCTCAGTGGTTGTCACTGGGCTGGGTGTAGTCATTGGGGGGAGCATGACTAAGGCCCATGGCCCTTCCCCACCCCTAGTTTGAGAGCCCAGGGGGTTTCTGGTCCTTCTACGTTTTATAGGTGTTCTTTGGTGGTGGTTAGACCATTACTAGTTAATATCAAACTTTGTCTATGATCTGTGGGTATTTTGCTTTTTCTTTCAGTTCTGTGTTGGATTATTCACTGTTTCCGGCTCTTAAACTCTGCACTGAAACTAATTTGTTGTCCTCCGCTTACTTTTAAAATGGGGGAACTTCCTGTGGGGACCAGCACTTGAGCCCTATAGTTGAGCTAAATTGCTGCTTTGCTGCTGATTCCCTGGGGGAGGCTTTTTGTGCAGCTCAGGGTTTAATTGTTGACCTTGTATGTACTTCTGGTTCTTGTGAGTTCTGGTACACCTGGGTTGTGTGGAAACTCTGATCTGGACATGGGTCTTTTCAGCAATCTGCAACCCCTGAAGATCATACTCCTGACCAGTCTCCACTGAGTGGTACTGCACTGATTGGAGGGCAGACCAGCTGTCCATGCTGTGCCCCAGTGTTCCCCCAGTGGTCTATCTCCCCCACCACCTGTAATCCAAACATTTCCAATGGGAGGGGCCAGGTGCTAGTTCATTGCAATGACTCATCAGCCTCTGAGTGACTCCTTTTTCAGTTATCTGTGGCCCCTCGCTCCTATGTGAGTCCACAGAAACCCTGTTAGTGGTCTTGCCGGCCTGGGGACCACCAAGGCCCTCTTCTCCCCTGCAGCCTCCAAGCAACTTCATATGAAGAGCACAGCTGAAGCTTTTGCCAGCTCTTGCTCTGTAGGCTAACCAGCTCCAGCCTCAAAGCAGCCGGGGCTCGAAATGGTGATAGTGATCCTTTCTTTCTCTCATCGTGGCTTCTCCCACCTTCATGAACCCCATAGGTCTCTCCTCCTCTTCCCCTGAGCTCTAGTGGGCCCAGCTTGGATGTCATTGCTTTTTAATAGCTGTAAATTGGTTGATTTGTGGGAGAGAGTGACACTGGGGATGGTCTATTCCACCATCTTGACCAGAAACTCTGTTGCTGCTTATCTTGTTCAAGTTCCCATAGCTAGAAAATTTTATTGGCAGAGTTTGAGTAGAGTTTTTGGCAGTTTGGTTTTTTTTTTTTTCCTTTCTTTTGGTTATTGTTTAATGCCACCAAAGCTCATGTTCCTACCCATCATGCAACACTATTTTCCATGGCAATGTTCTTTGCTATGGAGGAGTGCATAGCTTAGCCTGATAGGGACAATGACATGGAAACACAAAAATTTCCGCAAAGAGAAATGTTTAAAACAAATTGCCTTTCTAAAATAATCATTCTTGCACTTTTATCTTCTTTGAAGTGTTCTTCTAAATGGCATTCATTTAGGCACTGTGTTCTGTTATTCTTCAACCTATCTCCTAGATCTGTTTCTTTTGTTTGTTCTATATTACTCTGTTTCATATTTTTCTGCTTAAAATATCATACTGACTAGCTACATCTACAGACCACATATGCTATATTTTCATTCTCCATGGAATTTATTCTCTTTACTTGGTCTTTACAAAGTGACTATTAATGAAATGGTCTATCTAAGTCCTTCAATGTAAACCATTTCAATTCCTTTGTATTAGTTTCTAAAAATAGTGTCTCTAATTCAGTTGGTAAACACAGTGAGTGCTTACAATATCAACACTGGTTAATGTTTTACTGACTATTCAATAGCCCACTTTTATCCCTACACGGACATTAGCCATGTTTTCCTCAGGGCCCTAAGCAATTAGTACAGGGTCTAATAAATAGCTGATGACTGTTGACAAAATTAAGAGATGAATTTACTTTCCTTCCCAATATTTTCTTCCAGCAACTCTTATCCATTTCTTCATTTTACAAAATTGGGAAGAGTAACTGAGTATCTTTACAGTAAGTAAGTGAGAGAGGCAGAGATGGCTCTATACTCTCAGTTTTTGCAGTGAATAAAACTGGAGTTTAGGAGTAATGCTTGAAACTAGAGGTTAACTTGAATTTCTATTTTACTTTATCCATTGAGAAATCTATTCACTTGGTCTCTCTAAAATCACAGTAATCTCTCAAAAACATAAATTATATCATACTAATTACATACTTAAAACTTTCTGATGGCACTCCATTGCACCTAGTATAAAATCCAAACTCCACAATTTCCCACCTGTTCTGGGGCCTACATACATATTTTGACTGATGTGATTTCCCACTATTTTTCATCCTCACTATCTGTTCTCCAGATACACCAGCCTTCTCAATATCCTTTGTGACTATCAATTATGCAAAACTTAAATCCACATATTTCTAAGTACTATCTCTCCCATGGACCTGAAATGCCCCAGTCTTTTAGTCGTTTCTTATTACACTCCATATCATACCCTAAACACCACCTCCTTGGGAAAGCTTTCTCTGACCACTGCAAGTAGCTACCAACTCACTGTCATATGACCCAATTATAAATCTTTCTGTAGAATTTGTAATTGTCTTTGTAGAATAGTTAATGCTTTCTTGTTTGTTTGTTTGTTTCTGTCTTCCTCACCAGAATATAAATTTTGTCTTCTTAAGTAGTGGAGAGAAGTATTGAAAAACATGGGTTGTGGAGTCAGACTGCTGTGCTTTGAATTCAGACACACTTCCTAGATATGTTACTTTGGGCAAGTCACTTCATTTCTGTAAGGTTCAGCCTTCTCTTCTATGATGATAATAATAGCATCTATCTTATAAATTTGCTGAGAGGATTGGATGAGATGATGCATAAGTCTCAACAATGTTACTCATTTTTATATGTTACCATATATCCAAGGCCTATGGCCTTATGACAATAAATATTTATTGAATGAATAAATGAATCAATGTGATCATATAACTGAATATTATTGAAAAGATAAACCTTTCTATGTTTCCTGTCACATTCCTTCCCCTCTACTCAGTGGTTTTTCTCCATCAGCCCTCTACCCTCCCTCCCTTAGCACCTTATCCACTCTCAACTGGCTGTTATTATCTTTTGAATATCAACACACCCATGATTCTCCCATCTTAAAAAAAGAAAATGCCCTATGCACCTCTGTCCCCTTTTTCATGGCCATGAAATAGTAGCCAAACTTGTCCCCATTCATTCTTAAACCTATTACATTACCATTTCTAACTCATTACTTTCCTGGGATTACTGCTGACAAGGCCACCAGAAAATTTCTTTGTTCTTTGGTCCACTAGACAATGTCCACCCTTTATCTTACTTACTTATCAGTAGCAGTTTACTCTTTAGGTAGAACACAGGCACTGAAGCCAAAGAGATCTGAATTAAATTGTGCTTCATGCATTTAGGAATTTTGAGGCCCTGGGCAAGTCATTTAGTTCTGAGCTACAATTTCCTCATCTACAAAATGAAGATGAAATTAACCTACCTCGAAGTCTTCCTCATTCAGTTATTTACTCAACATATGTTTATCAAGAGTCTATGTCAGGCCATTCTGTAAACACTGGAGGTATATCAGTGAGCAAAATCCATGAAAATTCTTACTCACATAGACCTTAAAATATAGTGGTTATTAAACAAAATAAATAAATGTATCATTTAATGTCGGGTCCGCCGCCAGCAGCCGACCCGTACAGCCCTAGCCTCGTTCCTTTCAGTGGACAAGTGAACGGCCCGGGATTCCTCTTTCCCTCTGGTCCCCTTTTGAAGGAGACAGGGGAAGAGAGCCGTGAAGAAAGGTGAGCACACCACCAGCCCCAAACCAGCCCAGTTAAAGGACACTCAGATGCGGTGGGGGTTCTGTCAAGCAGTTCCGTTCATTAACACACAAGCATTGGCTTTTAAAGGTAAATGGCAAAGGCAGGTTTTTTACATCCTCCAATCAGCTTAAGGGTTAAGGGCATGCATCCTGTCTCAATACCTAGCTATTGCAATTACGCAGTGTTCACAAGTGCGGCCAATAAGGGCTAAGGCAAGGTTCCCGCAGACACTCCCGCCCTGCTTTCTCCCAGCGCCCGTCTTAGGCTGCCACGTTAATCCACTTGTAATTTCACTTTAAGGTCGTGTTAGCTTTTTAAAGGCTCAACAATTTAATAAGCTAGTACATGAGAAAAGATGAAAGCAAGGAAGAAAATACTGAATAATAGATGGGGAAGGGGACTTGCTATTTTAGATAATGAGTTGCAATTTTCAATAGGGTGTGCTTTCTTGAGAAGATAGCATTTAATCAGAGATCTGAAAGAGGTATAACTTTTGGTGGAGGGTAGAACTGGGGGGTGGGGAATGTCCCAGGCAGAGAAAACGGCAAGTACAGAGGCACTCAGATGGAGACAAAAGGGCATGTTCAAGGAACTTCAAGAGGCAGTGTGGCTGGAGTGATGTGAAATAGGAAGAAACACAGAAAAGACAATCAATGAAATGGGAACCCACTGGAGTCCTTTGAATATGATCAGTTCAACTGCTGTGTTGAGAGAGAAGCAAAAGAAGTAGCAGGAAGACCAATCAGGAAGGTATGACAATAATCAATGTCCAAGAAAATTGTAGTTTAAATGAGGGTTTTAGTGATGAAGATAAAGAGAGGTGATCAGATTCCTCATATAACTCAAAGGTAGAGTCACTTAGATTTCTTGATAAATAAGAGAAGTGTATGAAACAGAGAAATCAAGGACAACTCAAACTTTGGCTTGGGTGACTAGGAGAAAGCGTTTACTATTTACAATGATGAAGAAGGTTTCTGGAGAAACTAATATGTGAAGGAGATCAGAAACTTACTATATTTTCTTTTTATGTTAACATTGAGATGCCTTTACACATCCAAGAGCAGACACTGGATACATGTGTTTGGTGTTCAAGAGGATATCAAGATTGGAAATAAAAGTGTGAGTCATCAGCATACAAACAGTATTTAAGGTCATGATACTAGATGAGAACATGAAAAGGAGGTAAGAGATCAAAGCCTTGGGAAACTCCACTGGTTAAAGGATGAGGAATAAGGAACCTGGAAAAGAGACTGAAAATGGGCAGCTGTGGAGTTAGAAGGAAAACCAGCCCAATATCTTTTCCTGAATGGCAATTTCACGGTGTTTTAAGGAAGAGGGAGTATTCAACTTTGCCACCACTGCTGACGGGCCAAGTATGATGAAGACTAAGACAATATCACTAGATTTAACAATGTAAACTCACTGGAGACCTTGATAAATACAGTTTATTTTCAGTAATGGAGGGAAAAAGCTGAAATGATGTATATTCAAGAGAAAAATGGTTTCACGTTAAGAACGCAGATTAAAGAGATACACGTAAATTCTTCCTCCCAAACACCACTACAACTACCATGGAGTCCTTGTGTGTTTGTTTACTATTTAAACAGAAATTCATAGAGTGGGGAGACAGGAGAAAAGATACCAGCAACAAGATTGTAGAAGCTGGAGATACGCCAGATGAAGAGAAAGGGATTTACTATCATATCATAGACAGAAAAATTATAAACTAGCAGTGCAAAATCTAGAAACTAAATTTATATACATCTCAAATTGCTAAATATATGTATATAAATTGCTTAAGTCAGAGAATTTCAACAATTTTTCCATAATGATAGCTCCCAAAATATCAGCACCTAGACCTATGCTCTCTAATAGAAGTTTGGAAGAGCTTTTTCTGGGTAATCTGACCAGTCTAAGAAGAAATACCAAAAAATAAAGATATAAAAATTCCTCAACAAATGGCCTACCTAGTAAAGTACATAGTGAAGCCAAAAGTAAACAAATACCACCTAAGTATTCATAGCTTCATATTATCGCTTAACTTTTTAAATCTCAATCATGAGAAGATAGCCAGGATTACCAAATATCTCAAGAAAATGTCTAATATGAAAAATAAGGAACCAAAAAAGTATAGTCAATACAACAAACATAGGTGAAATAGAAACTGTTCAGAAAACTATCTTCATTATCTTCAAGTTGACAGAAGATTATATCTACCCATATAGAAAAAATCAAATGTGAAAGTAATACAAGCAAGATGGCAGAATAGGAGATCCTGGGCTCTAGTGCACATCACAGAAATACTGATTAGCAAGTACCCACAAATAAGAACACCTTTGTGAATATCCCAGAACCTGAGATGAAGCCAAAGCACCACCTGGAACAACAATAACAATGACGACAACAACAACAACAACAGAGAAAAGCTGCATTAGAAATGTATGAGGAGTGGTTTCACTATAACCATGTTGCCCCTCCCCCAGGCCGGTAGTGCCACACCAGAGGGATCCCCTGGGCTGATGGTTTCTCTACTGGTGACAAGAGATGACAAGGAGGACATCCACCTTCCCCAGCAATCTGGAATGTTTCCTAGGAGGCACATTTTTGTCTCACATCATGGAGAACACTGGGGGAATTGGCAGGACTAGATAATCTAGGGTCAGTGACCCTGCCCAACCATGCAGTACAACCTGTGGCCTTGTCAAACTGAGGCCCATGGCCAGAGGCCCCATCTGATTGCAGAACCCATCTTGTAGACCTGTGTGAATGCAGAATCCAGCCAATATCACCACTCACACATGGAACACAGACTTTGGCCCCATCCCACCAGGGGCAATTGTAAAGCCACAATTGAGATCATACAGCCGTTATGGAATACAGTATGGTGGTTGCACAAAAATTTTAAAATAGAACTGCCATGTGATCCAGTAATCCCACCTGTGGTTACTGTGAGGACTAATTCTAGGTGTCAACGTGATTAGATTAAGCAATGCCTAGAAACCTGGGAAAGCAATCTTTTTGGGTGTGTCTATGAGAGTATTTCCCAAGAGATTAGCATGTGAGCCTGAGCTGATGAGGTGGAAAGATGCACCCTCAATATAGGTGAGCACCATCTAATCCACTGGAGATCCAGACAGAACAAATAATGGAGGAAAAGGTGAATTTTTCTCTCTATCCACTGGAGCTGAGATACACTCTTCTCTCTTGTCCATGGACATCAGAACTCGGGACTCTTCAGCTTTTAGGTTCCAGAACTTAAACCAGCAGCACCCCCGGGCTTTCAGGTCTTTGGCCTGGAACTGAGAATCACACCATCAGCTTCCCTGGTTCTGAGGCTCCTGGACTCGAAGTGAGCCATGCTACTGGCATCTAGTTTGCAGATGGTCTATCATGGGACATTGGAGCCTTCACAGTCACATAAGCCAATTTCCCTAATAAATCCCCTCTTATCTATTTATACATACATACATACATATATATATATATATATACACACACACACACACACACACACACACACACACATACATATATATATATCCTAGTGGTTCTGTCTCTCTGGGGAACACTGATTAATGCAGGAAAACATCCAAAAGAAACAAAATCTGTATCTTGAAGAGATATCTGTACTCCCATGTTCACGTTCATGGCAGCATGGTTCACAATAGCCAGGACATAGAAACAATATAACTGTCTGTGTACTGAGGAATGAATAAAGAAAATGTGATATATATATATATATATATACACATACATATATATATATGGATAACTATCTAAATGGATTTTTAAAATCTATATCACATATCTTGCCATTAGTGAAATAAGTGAAATAAGCCAGGCACAGAAATACAAATATTGCATGATCTCACCTACATGTGGAATGTAAAAATGTCTAATTCATAGAAACAGAGAGTACAGTGGTGATTGCCAGGGGCAGTAGTAGGGGTGAAATGAAGTGATGTTGGTCAAAGGGTACAGACTTTCAGTTATAAGGTGAATAAGTTCTGAAGATCTAATATAGCATGTTGACTACAGTTAATAATAGTGTATTGTATAGTCGAAATTTGCTAAGAGAGTAGATCTTAAATGTTCTTACTACACATTCACATACACACACACACAGTAACTATGTGTGTGACGGACGTGTGAAGTAACTTGATTGTTGTAATCATTTCATCATGTATAGGTATACCAATTTGTCATGTCGTAAGTCTTAAATATATACAATTATCTATTGTACCTTAATAAAGCTGGAAAAAAATAAGATGTAATTTTGGAGGAGTATTTAAAGAATACAAATGGCCCCTGATGATTAAAAACATAAAGGCAAAAATGAAAAAAGAAATCAATAGAGGGTGCCAGCCAGCGGAACCATGGCTCCATGCAGCTCCCTCACCCAGACACCTTGAACCCCAGCAGGGGGGAGCTCCAGTCCCCACTCCTGTGCCCTGAACTGGCGCCGCACAGAGGAGCCCACTGGAAGCGGCTGGCTGCAGCACCAGACAGCAGAACCACGTGGCTCCACACAGCTCCCTCACCCCACCGCCTTGAATCCAGGCAAGGGGGGAGCTCCAGGCCCCACTCCTGTGCCCTAAACTGGCTCCACACAGATGAGCCCATCGGAGGTGGTTGGCAGCAACACCAGCCAGTGGAACCACACAGCTCCATGCAGCCCCTCATCCCACCTCAGACCCAGGGGGGAGCACCAGCCTACAGTTCCGATCTACCAAGTTTGGCCTAGCAGAACTCCACACACTAGGTGCTCATTCTACAACCACAGAGTCTAGAATGGGAACCAAGGTGGTTTAACATAACCACCACCACACTTACTGTCAAGCAAAGACAATTCACCCCCCGCAGTAGCAACCAGGGCCACTCCACAGCCAATCTCAGTGTTAATAGAAGCAAACCCCCTACCAAATGACCAAGCATCAGTGAAAAAACACTAGAAGCACAAACAATCAAGAAGAAATGACACCACCAAAAGGATACATTAATGCCCCAAAGTCAGATTCCATGGAACAGGGAATCCTTCAAATGTCTGAAAAAGAATTTCAAGCAATGATCTTAAGAAAACTTGAGGAAATAAAGGAAGACTCAATTAGAGAACACAATGAAACAAGGAAAAACATTCATATATGAAGGAGGAAATCTACAAAGAGATTAATACCATAAAAAAGAGTGTAGCAGAACTTCTAGAAACGAAAGACTCACGCAATGAAATAAAAAACAACTGAGAGCTTGAGCAGCTGTGTAGAGCAAGCAAAAAAAGAATTTCAGAGCTTGAAGATGGTCTTTTTGAAATAAGTCAGGCAGACAAAAAAAAAGGAAAAAATAATTAAAAATAATGAGGAAAACCTATGAGAGATAGCAGACAACCTCAAGTGGTCTAACATCCGAGTTGTGGGTATTCCTGAAGGGCAGGAGAAAGGAAAAGGTATTGAAAACCTACTCAAGGAAATAGTAACAGAAAACTTCCCAGGTGCAGGGAGAGATACACACCTTCGGATCCAGGAAGCTCAAAGGTCCCCAAAAAGATCCTCCCCAAGACATACTGTAGTTAAATTCACAAAGCTCAAAGACAAAGAGAGAATTCTACAAGCAGCAAGAGAAAAGCATGAGGTCACTTATAGGGGAACCCCTATCAAACTAACACTAGACTTCTCAACCAAAACCCTACAGGCCAGAAGATAGTGGAACAATATATTCAAAATACTAAAAGAAAAAAAACTTCCAGCCAAGAATTCTTTACCCAGCAAGGCTCTCTGTCAGAAATGAGGGAGAAATAGTGTATTTCCCAGATAAATAAAAGTTGTGGGAGTTCACCACCACATGACAAGCTCTGCAAAAAATTCTCAAGGGAGTCATTCATCTGGAATCTGAATAATGGTGACCATCATCACGAATACACAAGAAAGAGCAAAACCCACAGTTAAAACAAAAATGCCAGCAAGAAAGAGAAAGAAGCTAAATCATTCCACCTTAAATTCCCAACTCACATTGAAGAAGAGAATAAAAGGGGAAATAATGATCAAAGGATATTTAAATCACCTAAACAAGTAGCAATTAAATGACAGGAATTAAACACTTCTCAATAACTACTCCGAATGTGAATGGACTAAACTTCCCATTCAAAAGACACAGACTGACTTGATTAAAAAGCTAGACCCAAGTATATGCTGTCTTCAAGAGACCCACCTCACCTGTAAAGACACTCATAGACTAAAAGTGAAGGGATGGAAAAAGATATACCATGCAAATGGAAACCAAAAACAAGCAGGAGTAGCTATTCTTATAACAGACAAAATAGACTTTAAACCAAAAAAACATTTAAAAAGACAAAGAAGGCCATTATATAATGATAAAGGGAACTATCCAGCTAGAAGACATAACAATCCTAAACATGTATGCACCAGAACAAGCAAACACTCTTAGACCTAAAGAAGGAGATAGGACCTAATACATTAATAATGGGTGATCTGACCACCCCTCTCTCAGTATGGGACAGGACTTCCAGGCAACAAGTCAACAATGAGACACAGGATTTAATCTACACCCTAGACCAACTGGACTTGGCAGAAGTATACAGAACATTTCACCCAACAGCTAAAGAATACACTTTCTTCTCATCAGCCCACAGTACATTCTCCAGGATAGACCACATATTAGGTCACAAAACTAATCTCAGCAAATTTAAAAAAACTGAAATCATTCCAACAATCTTTTAAGACCAAAATGGACTAAAACTGGAGATAAACAATAAGTAAATTGCTGGAAGCTATACAAATACATGGAAAATAAATAATAAGCTCCTGAAGGCATGGAGATTAAATAGGAAATCAAAAAATTTCTAGAAACTAATGAAAATTAAGATACATCATACCAATACTTGTGGGATACTGCAAAAGCAGTACTAAGAGGCAAATTTATTGCAGTAAATGCTTATATAAAAAAATGGAAAGAATCCAAATAAATGACCTAACGCTATGCCTCAGAGCACTTGAAAAACAACAATCCAAACCTAAAGGCAATAGACAGAAAGAAATAATTAAGATCAGAGCAGAACCAAATGAAATAGAGACCAAAAAAACAATAGAAAAGATCAACAAAACTAAAAGTTGGTTTTTCGAGAAGATAAACAAAATAGACACAACATTAGCTACATTAACAAAAAAAGGAGAGAGAAGATCCAAATAACCAAAATCAGAAATGAAAAGGGAGACATTACAACTGACACCACAGAAATACAAAGAATCATTAGAGACTATTATAAACAACTGTATGACAACAAATTTGAAAATCTGGAAGATATGGATAAGTTTTAGACCCATATAAATTACCAAGACTGAACCAAGAAGAGATAGAAAACCTGAGCAGACCAATAACATGCAAGGAGATTGAAGCAGTAATTAGCAATCTTCCAACAACAACAAAAAAAGACTGAGTCCAGATGGTTTTACAACTGAATTCTATCAAACTTTTAAAGAGGAGTTAATACCAATTCTCATGAAACTGTTCCAAACAATTGAAACAGATTCTACTCTCCCAAAATCATTCTATGAGGCCAACATAACTCTGATACCAAAACCAGATAAAGACACAACAAAAAAAAGAAAATTACAGGCCACTATCCTTGATGCACCTAGATGCTAAAATCCTCAACAAAATATTAGCAATTAGAATACAGGAACATATTTAAAAAATTATAGATGATGATCAAGTAGGATTCATCCCAGTGATGCAAGGATGGTTCAACATACAAAAGTCAATAAATGTGATACATTACATCAACAATCTCAAGGACAAAGACCATATGATCATCTGAATAGATGCTGAAAAAGCATTTGACAACATTCAACATTCCTTCATGATAAAGACTCTCAACAGATTAGGTATAGAAGGAAATTATCTCAACACAATAAAAGCCATTTATGACAAGCCCACCGCCAGAAATATTCTGAATGGGGAAAAACTGAAGGCCTTCCCCTTAAGGACAAGAACAAGACAAGGATGTCCACTCTCACCATTTCTATTCAACTTAGTACAGGAGGTACTAGCTAGAGCAATCAGGGAGGAGAAAGAAATAAAGGGAATCCAGATTGGAAAAGATGAAGTCAAACTGTCCCTATTTGCAGATGACATGATACCATATATAGAAAAACCTAAAGACTCAATCAAAAAACTCCTAGAGCTGGTTAATAACTTCAGTAATGTTGCAGGATACAAAATAAATGTCCCCAAATCAGTAGTATTTATATACTCAAACAATGAATTAACAGAAAGAAAAGTAAAGAAAGTAAGCCTATTTACAATTGTCACCAAAATTACAATACCTAGGATCAATTTAACCAACGAGGTGAAAGACCTCTACAGTGAGAATTACAAACCACTTGTGAAAGAAATCAAAGACACAAAAAGATGGAAAGATATTCCATGCTCTTGGATTGGAAGAATTAACATTGTGAAAATGTCAATACTACCCAAAGTGATCTACAGATTCAATGCAATCCACATCAAAATGCCAATGACATTCTTCACAGAAATGGAAAAAATAATCTTACCTTTCATATGGAAAAACAAAAGACCCTGAATAGCCAAAGCAATCCTGAGCAAAAATAAACAAAGTCAGAGGCATAACTCTGCCTGACTTCAACTTATACTACAAAGCTGTTATAATCAAAACAGCATGGTACTGGTATAAAAATAGACATTCAGACTAGTGGAGTAGAATTGAGAACCCAGAAATCACTCCTCAGGCTTACAGCCATCCGATATTAGACAAAGGCAACAAAAGTCTACACTGGGGAAAAGACTGCTTCTTCAACAAGTGGTGCTGGGAAAACTGGATATCCATATGCAGAAGAATGAAACTAGATATGCATCGCTCACCATACACTAAAATCAACTCAAAATGGATTAAAGACTTATAAGACTTGAATCTGTAACGTTACTAAGGGAAAATAAAGGTGAAACACTTCAGCAACTAGGTCTGAGCACAGACTTTATGAACATGAACCTGAAAGCACAAGAAGCCAAAAAAATAAATAAATAAAATAAAATAATGGGGACTATATCAAACTAAAAAGTTTCTGCACAGCAAAAGAAACAATCAACAGAGTGAAAAGACAACCAGAGTGGGAGAAAATTTTTTCAACTATGCATCTGACAAGGGATTAATATCCAGAATATACATAGAACTCAAGCAATTACAGAGTAAGAAAATAAATGACCCAATTAAAAAATGGTCAAAGGAGCTGAATAGACCTTTTTCAAAGGAAGACATACAAATGGCCAATAGATACATGAAAAAATACTCACCATCACTAGTCATCAGGGAAATGCAAATTAAAACCAAACTGAGATACCACCTCACTCCAGTTAGACTGGCTATAATTAAAAAGACAGTGAATAACAAATGCTGGTGAAGGTGTGGAGAGATGGGAGCACTACTGCACTGTTGGTGGGACTGTAAATTAGTACAACCACTTTGGAAAACAATTTGGAGGTTTCTCAAACAACTACAGATAGATCTTTATGCGATCCAGCAATCCCTCTTCTGGGTATATATCCAGAGGAATGGAAATCATCATGTCAAAGAGATACCTGCACTCCTATGTTTATTGCAGCTCTGTTTACAATAGCCAGATATGGAACCAACCTAAATGTCCATCAATAGATAATTGGGGATAAGGAAACGGTAGTATATATACACTATGGAATACTACTCTGCCATAAAAAAGAATGAAATACTCCCATTTGCAACAACATGGATGAGCCGGGAGAAACTTATGTTGAGTGAAACAAGCAAAGCACAGAGGGATAAATACCGCATGTGCTCACTCAAATGTAGGAGCTAAGAGAGAAAGGAAGGCGGGAAAAAAAGACCATAGCAGTGCCATGATCCAACAGAGGGAAGGAACATTCCTAGGGCTACAAATTGGGGTTGAGGGGAGAGGGGGAAGGAGAGGGAAGTTGGGGGATAATTGAGAGGGGACAAAGGGTACAAAAGTAATTTCTGGTAATGGATATGCCCCCAGTATGAATCTGGACCCCACATGATGGACAGGAGGGGGGACAATCAGCTTTGTATCCCATGAATATTCATAATAAATTAATTAATAGATTAATAATAAATTAATTTATTAATAATTAATTAATTAATAATATGGAATAGCTAGTAAAAATGGGTTAAATTCCAGAAAAACAGTAGCAAAAAGAATATTTTCTAAAATCACCCAAGGAGAAAAGTATAGTTTATATGCAAAAAATCTGAAATCAGCAAAACTTCAGATTTCTCACCAGCACTTTCAGATGCTTAAAGACAATGGAGCAATGCCTTCAAAGCTAAAGTGAAGTAATATTCCATTTAAAATTATATACTCAGCTAAATTACATATCAAGGGAAAGGGTAGAATAAGGATGCTTTAAGACACATAAGATGTTTAAAAAATACCTCCCACACACTTAAATAAAGATGCAGACCAAAATAAAAGAATGTATGGCATGCAATATATTTAACCAAGAGAGAGCCTAACAGGTTACCATGATGGAGAAGGAATACAAATATTTTTCTATTACACCTTTTTGCTACACCCCCCATCCTCCTGCTCTCTTAACTCCAATCATATACTTGTTACCAGTCTATGCCATGCTTTTCCTCTCTATGCTTTATTCACGGATATTTATCTATCTAGCTCCTAATCATCCTATAGTATTCCACACAGAATACCTACCCTTCCACCTAGCACCTAAAAACATCTTCACTGAGGCCCTCATCTGAGTAAAGTGTCTTTACTCTGAGCTGTCCAAGGCTCTACCTATTCTGGATTTTAATGGTCTCCTTACAAATCTGACTCTTTCCTACAGAACTATATATCCTTTGAGGGCAGAGGTCATGTTTCATTATCTTTGTATCTCTAACATCTAGTCTGATATTCAAGAAATATTGAACAATGAAATGAAAAAACAAATTTAATTCATTATTTAGAGATATGCAAATAAATAATTAAAGAGCTCATTATATTCCTAAGTGATAACAGGACTAAAAATAATGAGATTATATATACCTCTGTAGCTACCATTAAGTGTTTATTATATTTCATTCACAATCTCATACCTACCAAGTCCTAGAGTAGCAATTTAAACTCACATCTGTTCAACTCTGGTGTCCAAACTCTGAATTACTGTGCAGTTCTCCCTTCTGAAGAGAAAAAAAAGATTTTAATACAAAAATATGTAAAGGCTAATTGGGACACTCTTTTTTAGAGAAAGAGGTTTTGTAGCAAAGAGCAGTCTATAAACTCCAGTTGAATGAGAACAGACAAGCCAGTACATTCTTTTTAAATTGTTGGGAAAAACAACACCTTCCTTCCCTAGATGAGAGTTTATCTGCCAAAACTAATCCTGGAGAGAGTTTTATGACTATGTTATAAACCTCTGTAAAGTAAAGAATGTAATAGAAATGCTGACAGAGCCCTCCTTATGATGGGTTTAGAAGGTACAGCTATAAAACAGAAGTAATTTCTAGAATTTGGAAATTATGCATGACTGTAAAGACAAACATATTTGCCATAAATTGAAGCCCACACCTGCATGGGGATATATTGGCTCCCACTTAATTCAAGGTCAGCAATAACTTTAAAACAAATTCTATTAAACTCTCATTAAGCTGTTCAAGTTAAAATTAAAGGGAGAAAAAAAACCACAACAAAACTCTCTGCAGAACACTAAATCATGCAAAATTTCAAGTAAACTTAAATTCAGTTAAAGGTAACTAGAAACAAATCCTCCTTTTAAAATGTTTCTCCTAAAACAGCCAAAGAATTAAATACTTTTGTAGCAAAAATAATAAAGCCTGTGAGATTTCTACAAAAATAACTCTATGAATCTGATTGCATAGAAAATAATGGTGCTACCCAAACAATTTATCAATAGTTCAAACAACCGTTTATCCACTGAGATCTCTTTGACAAAACTTTAAAAATATCTCTCTTCCATTAATAGGGAGAAGAGGCACACTAGGGATGATTTCAAAGGACACAAAATTAGTCTACTGCTACTCCTTTTGGGTTTTCTGTCTTACCCAGGCATATATAATTGTACATTTTCTACCTAGTTTTCTTACAATTTTTTTCCTTGTCTCCTTTCCTTGAGGCCATACATGTTCCATAATGGTTACCTTTATGATTCTTTTTTCCCTATTCAATCTCACCCATTCTGTGTCTCTTGATTCTGTTGCATTCATAAAATGTATTTGAAAGACCTTGGGCTGTGTAATTAAAGAGAAATGTATTCAGATCTTGTGTTTGTATATAACTGATTGGATGAGACTGGGCAAATTATTAGTTTATCTCTAATGTTTACTTATTTTGTCTATAAAAAAAGGTCAATAAAACTTACCTATATTAATAGAGATGCCTAGAAAATTCCATTTTGTGGGTCAATGCCCTTCTCGTTTTGGGCACATGGTAATGAGAGCTTTTACACTCTTTAAACACCAAAATATCTACAAAATTTAGGTTAAGCTAAGGTCTTAAATTAAAAGCAAACTGATGTCCTAAGATGAGGATGTACCGTGATAAATTTAGGTACATATGCCAAGTTTGAAATCTAAAAGTTCCTCTGAATTTTGAAATAGTTTTCAAAAGGATTGATGGGTTACTTGAGTATGAGCACACCAAGTCTCCAAAACCTGGATCTATTTGATAAGAGCTAGGACTAAGACAAGAATCTAAGGTCCTTATTGTTTTCTCTTGAATACATTTGAGATCATGGGACATACCAGATACGATCTTCTGTTGTAAGCTATTATACTTATGAAATCTGTGTTGTTCTTTGTTTTAATCCTGGGATTTAACACAATGTCTCACACTTAGAAGGTATCAATAAATTTTTGCTGAATAAAGGAGGAAATGAATGTATGATGATGGACCAAGTCAATAGGTCTTTTGTTAGCAAGGGAAGGGATCAGAGAGATATGAAAATAGCTGGAACAGAAATGGGGAGCCTGGGATGGTTTTTTGTTTTTTAATTTCTCTTTTTAAATGATGAAACTAGATCATATTTAAATGCTGATGAGACTAATAGAGTATAATGATAATAGAGATGAAGGAGAAAGAACAAAAATAAATAGAAGTGATAGATCACAGTCCCTGGGATATGGAAAGAAAATAGGCCCCAGATAGAAAGTAGACAGATTGACTTCTGTTTCCAGCAGATTCATTTCCTCCATGATCAGAGGAGGGAATTAGAAGATGGCTCAGGAAGAAGGGAAGGAGTTTTATTAACTGGAAATCGAAGTTGTTGTATAAGGTCCAATTGCCTTGGGTCTGAATTCTTTTGAAAGAATTCATTCAAAATTACAAATACAATTTAAGTATAAGTACTTGGAAGGAGCCTGTAGAAGTGAGTGTTCCTAAATTTTAAATTCTATTATTTTCATAGAAAATCTCTTTCTGTGCCTTAAATTAAATCCTGGCTTCACATTTTATTAGCTATGTGATGTGGGCAATTTATCAATCTCTCTGTGCCGAGGTTTCCTCATCTATAAAATGAACATAGGCACAGTATCCATCTCATTGGGTTGTAGAGATGATTAAATAAAATAAACCATGTAAAACAAGATTTTTAAAAAATTATGAAAAGGATTTAATAAAACATTTCAAGCAAAGACTATCTATGTAAATCACTTGGTTACTTCTTAGTAAATGTTGGTTATTATTCTAGAAAGTCCCTGAAACATAGCAAGAACACCATAAATATTCATTTCAACCCCAGCTAGATGAGAGCTTATTTTTAAGAGATTACAT
>NW_007729616.1:190077-190661 GCF_000696425.1 Galeopterus variegatus | reverse complement strand
CTATGTAAATCACTTGGTTACTTCTTAGTAAATGTTGGTTATTATTCTATAAAGTCCCTGAAACATAGCAAGAACACCATAAATATTCATTTCAACCCCAGCTAGATGAGAGCTTATTTTTAAGAGATTACATTATACTTCATTTGAAATATAAAAAATTCCTAGCACAAATTATTATTCCTCCTCCCGCTTCTCCTCTTCCTCTTCTTCCATCCACTGGAACTACAAGAAAGCAGAAAACCCACATGTAAACTCACTAGAATGCTCTCCCGGAAGATAGGAATTGTGCCACTTATACCTGAAGTGCAGAACATTAGCTATCGGCAAACTTTTGCCATAAGAAAATCATTAACATTATTTCATCACTCATAGTTCAAGAATCTAACAAAACATGAATGCTAAATATTGTCTCAGAACCAATAATGGACGTGGTGCCTTTCTAAAGTATATGACATAATTCCCTTTCACTGTTGTTACCCTAAGTCTGAGCACAATGTAACCCTAACTCTGGCACAGAATTGGTTTTCAGTAAATGCTTAATGGTTGAATAGTTCATCTTGAGAGAAGAAAGGTAGATAGGAAGG
>NW_007729616.1:189437-189907 GCF_000696425.1 Galeopterus variegatus | reverse complement strand
AGCAAAAAATGAAAAATAAGACAGTGACAGATGTTAATAGTAATAAAAACATGGCTTTTTTTCTCTATATAAGACTTTCTTGAGTAAAACATGAGTGGTAGAGAAACCATACTTCTCATAGAGATTGGATGGATGGTAATTTGAAAATGTTCAAGATACAAACCTAAAATAAAGCCATTCAATATAAGAGGCAGGATAGCAATGTACAAAATACCAAATCACACTGAAGTAGATTAAAGCTTGAGCTAGTCCCCAGTAGAGCCAGGCACCTGGGCAGAGGCAATTCATCCTCTTTCATTTTCAGTCTTTCAGAAGTTGCTTTAAGAGTGCTTCTCATTGGAATTATGATTTGACACTTAGTAGGACATATTATCTTACAGACTGAAGGTAGATAGCATCGGGTCCACCTCCCAGATTTAACGAAAAAGACCATCAAGCTCAGAGAGGTTAACACAGCTAATTTTAGTAGT
>NW_007729616.1:181541-188412 GCF_000696425.1 Galeopterus variegatus | reverse complement strand
CGAGGGACCTGCCCCTATGGAAAACTGCTATGCCAAACATGAACTCAAAGTACAAGAGCAGTTGCACAAACTGACACACAAGTACCAAGCCTGAGGAATTTAAAGTCAAGGCCTACAAAAGCCTAATGCATTTCCACCTCGACCCATTTTTATAAAGTGTGGAAGCTTATAAAGAACTCCCTGAGTCAATCAGGTGAGACTCAGGAGCTGAATGTACCTGAACTTTGAGGAACAGGGTATCATGGAGTCAAGTTGATCAGAATTGTATGGGGGTTGATGGTAGCATCCTACAAATTCAGGGTGAGATTTTGGAAGTGAATGGAATATGGCTAGCCAAGCGAGAATCACTGAACAGACAAGAGAAGTACAGTTTAGTTTTGTTTGGAAATAAGTCCAATTTTGTTTTGTTCTGCTTTTAACATCAACATACCTTTCTTCTCGAAATTCTCTGGTTTTACATATAAAAATAATAAATATTTATCCAGGGATTATCATTCTTTTCTGCTATTTTACTTTCTCAAAAATCAAAGCTTAAAACACAATTTGTGTGTGAGTGTGTGTGCATAAGGAAAATTCCAGGAGCTAAATATCAAAATAACAAATCTATTGCACAGAGATAAGAAAATTGTCACTCTCGGGCCGGCCCAGTGGCGCACTGCTACAGTGCACCACTTGGGAGCGCAGCAGCGCTCTCGCCGAGGGTTCGGATCCCACATACAAACCGGCGGACGCTCACTGGCTGAGCGAGGTGCGGGTGCAACACCGAGGGTTGCGATCCCGTTGCCGGTCCCGGTCCGGTACGGGCGCGACACTGAGGGTTGCGATCCGTTGCTGGTCACGAAAAAAGACAAAAAAAGGAAGAAAAAAAAAGAAAATTGTCACTCTCACATATCTTTCATACATGAACCTGGTCAGTGAATGGGCCAACAGAAAATAAAGGGGACCAGAAGGAGGAAGGGGACCACTTCTCATCCTCAAAGTGGAAATTATTTTAATGATAGCACTTGGTAGGACATACTTTTTTCCATATAAAAACAAGATAAATCTTAATAATATTCATCTACATTTTAAAGTACAGCATTAATCAGTACCCTAGCCAAAGGCATAACGTCCAAGTTAGCATTATGTTACAGAACAGAAGCAGGAACTGTGTATTTCTTCAATGAGCAGAAAAGAATATAAGATCAAAATCCAGATGACAAACTTACTATATATTTTATATAAATATTTATATCTCTGTCAGAAGGTTAGCATAAGAGTTATAGGAAATGAATATCACCTAAGACAGTACTGTTAAGAAAGCATCTATAAAGAAGAATTATCAGGGCTCAATGCAACTCTACCTTTATTTGCTATGAAATTTTGTGTTACTACAACCTTACTTTGCCTTGGTTTTCTTATCTATAAAATGGAGACTGTAATAACAGGGCATTGGGCTGGTGTAAGGATTAAATGAAATAATTCAAGTGAATATAGCATATACAATTAATCATCGTAGTCATTTAATAATGTTACTATTATTATTAAAGCAGATTTCAGAGAGATATTCATACTTACCAAAAAGAATAAAAATTAGTGTTAACATGGCAGTAAACTAAGAAGCCAGAATTAACATGCTCATCCATATTCACCTGCTTGTCAAGGACTTGCTTACTAAATACGATAATCCATTTATCAGACCTCTCTAATTAGTAAGAACACAGCTCCTCTCCCTGTGCTCTTTTATCAGATATATGACATTAGTTGCAAAATGACATGACAGTGATATAAAAATTACAACATTAACAGGCTCTGAATAAATAAAACCTGAAGCAAAATCTTTCCTGGTGCCAAGAATAGAATAGCTGAGATGGGGATGGATATTTCAGAATTGAGTGTAGAACAGTAAATCACACAATACGGGCAGAACACTGGAGATGATACTTTTTCAAAATAAAACTATGAAATATTGGTGGGGACATACAGCTCTGCTATTTCATTGTGAATGACACAGTGAGTCTAATAAAGAAGCTGATTTATTGAAAACCTTATCACATTTTAAAGTGAGGTGTTTTCACTGATTCTCTTTACCCACTCCAGAATTGATGCTGTTGTGCCAAAACAGGGTTGGTTCTTTATTCAAGCAAAAATCAATTTCTTCTACATAAGGACAATAGGAAATTCAGCCTTCATTGTTTTGAATCTAAAGTTTTCAACACATGCACTACCACCAGCCTACGTTCATGTTGAAAAAGTGAATTAATTTTTATAACCAGTGCCTATAGTTGCTTGTGTTATTTAGAAATATGATCTTGCTCAGTTAAATACCATTCTTTCTACTGCATATATGTGCTTTTTCTAAATTGACAACCGACACTTGTTTCCTCTCAGTTCTCATAGAGACAGTACCATGGCATATTCTATGAAAAAGTAGTGCAGAGAGGTGATAGGGAGCTGGACCATCTCTTTAATTCTGTATCTTTGACTACTGAACTCCCAGATATCTGAGCTTGGGCACCTGTTTTTACAGAGTCTCTAATAAAACTAGCTATGGAATTTATTTATAACTCTCTTTATGACTGATGGGACCATGTTGAGTTAACAAAACAAGCCTATTAGGAAATATTCTCTCTTTTTTGCCAGGAACTCAAACACAAATTTTCCTCTTTGGGCTCATTTTCCTGTTCCTCTCTCCCCTTCATACGAGTTCACACAATACACGTCATTTAATAGTAAGATCTCAAATCCCCTTCTTGGTCCCCCATTAAACAAATAACCGTCACTCAAAAATAAATTCATATACATTTGTTTTCATTTTGGTTGCAACTTGATTTCTTTGAAAAATCGATAGAAGGTAACTTAAAATATTTATAACCTTTACTTTAAGGAATTATTAACCTATTAGATGCAGCTCATGAATTACTACTGTAATTTTCACCAAAAAAATGTATGGGAGACAATTAAGTAATTTTTTAATTGGTTTTGTGGCATTTGCCAATTATTATAATAATAAATTCACTATCAGATAATATAGTATTACACCTTCAAAAATTATGTATCACTTCAACAAAAAAATGTATGGGAGACAATTAAGTAATTTTTTAATTGGTTTTGTGGCATTTGCCAATTATTACAATAATAAATTCACTATCAGATAATATAGTATTACACCTTCAAAAATTATGTATCACTTCAAGTATTAAATTATTTCCACTAATTTTTTAAATACTGATTTTTATTCTTTATTTTTTTAATTTTATTTTGTATTCTGTCTCAGGTTGAATAAACAGTGATTTTTAACCTCTCGAGATAAATTCAAAGAGACATATGATGAAAGAAATGATGTCTCAATAATCTAGTCTGAGAAACATTAACTTAAACATGGTCATTGACCTGATAGATACTCAGAAGTTTTATTTTCTGTATTTTAAAATTTGATTTTGGAACATAGCTATTACCTGTGTTACTGATTTTTAGTCTTTCAACACCAAGGCCTCTTAGAAAACAGTGTCATAGTAACATCAAAAATAAAGATCCATTTTAAAGCTGAAATCTGTTATAAAGTGTCACTATTGGTCATAATACTGACAAACCCATTCCTAAAATATTTTGCAGTATTCAGCACATCTCTTCCTGAATATTATTTGTCTCCGATTTCCTTATTTTGCCCAGAGCTTTCTGGAATTCGAGAGTATTCTGCTGATCGCATCAGTTTGCTATTCTTGTTTGTTGTTCTATTTTTCTTTCTCCCCCTGACAAAATTTTCCTACTTTAATTAAATGTGGATATTTAATAATTTACATGAAAGGAAAAATATAAAGGGAATCCAAAAATATATTAGACAACAACAGTGTTTTCTCTTCATTAATATAACTCGTTATCTAATGATTTTGCTAACCTTTTGTGGGATGCTGTAAAAACCTTTATTAGTATTGCAATTATTTTTTTACATTAGAAAAAGAGAAAGAGAGAAAATGAGTAATAGATTCAAGTAAAAATTAAGAGTTCAGAAAGTCAACTAACAGTTACATTAGAAAAAAAGAGAGAAAATGAGTAATAGATTCAAGTAAAAATTAAGAGTTCAGAAAGTCAACTAACAGATTATTCCAAAACTGCATGACCTGCTACTGTTGAAAAAAATTAACCTTTGATTATTCCAAAACTGCATGACCTGCTACTGTTGAAAAAAATTAACCTTTAAAAGTACAGTATTTACCCAGAATTTCAGAAAGTTCTGTGACTTAACAGAACTCCAAATGAGTTCCAAGAAAGGCTTAACCTGGCAGGCTTTTATTCAAGCTCCTTTTTAGGACAATGGTTCTAAGTGTTCACACCGTTAAATTTTACTGAGTCCACGATCGTTCCCATGCTTAGGACAGACAAATGAGCTTTTAAAATGTCTAATAATATGACTACACAAGAGCCTTAAGTACCCCTTCTAATGAAAACATCTTTTTTTCCCCCACTCTTTTGAGGTTTCTATCCTCCTGACATCTACAGAACCCCTTACGATGAGATCATGTGACTTTTACATCCACTTGTTCAGCTGGTTTTGCATATGAAGTTTATAAAGCATTTATGCAGCTTTGAGTCAACTCTAGACTAGCCAAATTTCACTTGCTTTACCCTCTTATCTTAATCATGAATGACTGATATGAAAGTAGTCCTAGATTTCCAAGTACATAGTAAAGAAACAAAAATATAAAATAATTAAATGTTTTAAAAACAACTCAACTGTGAACTGGTATGATTATATGTCCTGCTCCTAAAGTATAAATGCAAAACTTTTCATATATTGTATGTTAATAAAAAATACTTCACATAGAAAAAGACAAACTTAGTTGGAGATATCTTCACAATAACGTGTAAAACAGTTCAGTTCATAGGGTCTGCCTAAGAAAGCGTTATTCTAAATAAACCAAATCATTTTTTAACAAAAATATTTGCTATTTATCTTATTTATTTTCTTTTAAATGTGACTTTGTTCTGTTGTGTTCCAAGTTTACGCTATGTTTTTGTCAAAATACTAATTTTTTTAAGTCACCCACCTAAATTAANTAAATAAACCAAATCATTTTTTAACAAAAATATTTGCTATTTATCTTATTTATTTTCTTTTAAATGTGACTTTGTTCTGTTGTGTTCCAAGTTTACGCTATGTTTTTGTCAAAATACTAATTTTTTTAAGTCACCCACCTAAATTAAGTAGTATATTCCTCTTGAATATATGGAATAGCAAACATTTAGTAGTCACTATATTCCTCTTGAATATATGGAATAGCAAACATTTAGTAGTCATAGGAATTAGAAAAATCTATTGAAATCTATAAACTTTCTTCTCGGAAAAGAGCATGAACCACACACACACACATTCATACCCACACAAATACAAAAGCACGCTGCATTATTTTTGAAACATTCATTGATCACAGGTTAAGTACCCCTGACCTGGAAGATTAATGTAACAATATCCTATTTTCTTTCACTATTAAGAATCTTATCCCCATTTTTCCTATTTCACTTTGGAACATACATCTGACCATAATTTATGTCACTAGAAATGTTAAAATTTGAGAGAAGAATGAGAAAATCAGAGATGTATCTGTGAATGTGAGACTAATACCACAAATTTGAATGCACTGGCTGACAAGTCAGATGAAGCTTGGCAAATTTTAATCATTTTCTATCTATTTTCCCTAACATCTCAAATAACTAAGAATATCTAAAGATTATTTCTATAGTTCCAATAGTCTCCTTTATTCACATTCATAATTTTTTCACAGGNAGAATGAGAAAATCAGAGATGTATCTGTGAATGTGAGACTAATACCACAAATTTGAATGCATTGGCTGACAAGTCAGATGAAGCTTGGCAAATTTTAATCATTTTCTATCTATTTTCCCTAACATCTCAAATAACTAAGAATATATAAAGATTATTTCTATAGTTCCAATAGTCTCCTTTATTCACATTCATAATTTTTTCACAGGAACATGCAGAAGAGGATATGAAACCTGAGCTGGATGGCTTCTTATTAATACATGTCCTCAGGTTAAGGATAATTGTGCTTGTTGTTGACTGAGCCATGACGCGTCAGCCTAAGGAGAAAAAAGAAATCCTACCACTGATTTAATGACATGTTCTGTCTCTCCTTGATTAAATAGCTAGTTTAGATTTTGCAGTCAGCTCACTCAAAAAGATTGATTATTTCTGGATGAGATCTAAGTACTTTTAAGTTGTATTGCATCAAAACTCTTTTTTTGAAAAACAGATATTCAAAATGGAAATCTCTAAACAGGATTTGAGAATGTTGCATTTCATAAACTTATGTGACCTCAGTTCCAATTATTTTGGAATTTACAGTTTTATGCACATCAAACTGGTGACCTGTTGAAAGTAGCTGTATTATACAGTTGTAAGAGTGTGCAGTCTGGAAAATTATGCTACCTGGTTCAGATTCCAGTTCTCCCACATCCTAGCTGTGAGACCTTAGGCCAGACGTTTTACCTGTGCTATTCCTCAGTTTCCCTATTGTTAAGTGGAGACAGTGTTTTGATAGTACCTACCTCATAGGGTTATTTGGGGTGTTAAGCGATTGCATTTATTCAGATAGTTACTGTGCTAAGAACTATACCTGGCATAAGACAGGTGCTATATAACTGCAAAATATTATTATTGGGCATTACTTACTTTATGCTTCTTTAAATAAAAATATTTTCAGGTTAGAGATACTTTTCCTTTATAATTGCTCCTGAAGTTATCTGTCAATGTTGACACAACTTTAGAAAGACAATTGTTCTGATATTTACAGCCAGAAATCTTAGTACTAATGGACTACAGCTCCATAACTATGAACTCATTTATTTCAAACTCCTATTGCTATAATATATA
>NW_007729616.1:163790-180879 GCF_000696425.1 Galeopterus variegatus | reverse complement strand
TTCGTGGAGTCTTTATGATTCCTTCCAACTTGAGATCCAATTTCTATTATTTTCCCCCATGCTTGGTTAGTGCCTTGTTCTCAAAAAACTGATAAGTCTGACATGCCCTATTTCAAATTATGCAGGGATTTCCATATTTTTTTAATGCATGATACAATGCTAAAATATAAAAATGCCATGTCAGTCTCTTTCCACAAAGTGTTCTCTATGTAAAAAAAAAAAAATTCCTTCAATATTTTGAAATATACTTACTCCAGAAATCCTAACAGTATATTAATGGTGTGGAGGCAACTTATAAAATAGCTTCTCACTAGAAGAGCAACAAAGACTGCATTTCTTTAGAAAAAATGGGTTGTTGCTGTCCTCCACATAATAATAAATTACTTTAACCTCAACTGGTATAAAAGAATTAACATTTTAGCAGTCTCATCAAATGAAGCTAAGTATTGCCTACATAAAAAAAAATTAACTAAAAGTTAGAAGAATAATATATTTTCATTATAACAAATAATACTGCTCAATGCGTCTTATTTATTTTTGTGAGAATTCTTCTGTATTTTTCTGACATTCTGAAAAGTGAAAATACACATACACACATGTGTGTGTAAACTGAACAAGCATTATATTCTTTAGTACCTATGAACAGGAACATGACACAGTAATAAATTAAAAGCCATATTTTAATAAAAGAACTTGCAGAGAAATATACTTAAAAGAAAATTATCACAACTTTGTTTATAATAGCAAAATGTTGAAAATGGCCTAAGGGTTTGAAAACAGGAGACTTGCAACAAATTATGATAAATCCACACAATGAAAAAATAGACAAATATCAAAAGTATACTGAATAAAAATATCTTACAATTGTCTAAAGTTCATTCAATTACAAAAATAAGATATATATATATATACATACAAAAATAAGATATATATATAATATTTAAGATATTTAAATATACACATATATGTGCCCTTTTCAGTATAGTTTTAAATGTAGACAAAGACCCACTTATTGATATGTATACAATATATAAAATAGGCCAGGCCAAACACCAAATATACATTATCCTAGAAGATGGGAGTTAATTAATTTGCTCAAGGTTACAAGATATTAAATTAGGATTCAACTCGTGTCTGTTCTGCTGAGTGCTATGCTAAAATCTTTCTTTGTAGAATAAGAAAAACTATAAAAAGGGAAGATAACTGTTATTTTTTAACAGAATAAATTAATTAAACATACATCTTAAAGGAAACTACAAGAAAACCTAATATTTTTTTCTGATGAATAGTAACACAAATAAAGAAATTATTTCAGTAGAAGAATACGAGTAGTTGTGCTTATTGGACTTACGTCCTTATTGATTTTATTCAGAACTCACACTTTTGAATTCCTCTTACTACATGTTTCACCAATATTGCAAATTTATTTTTATGCCTTATATTGTTTCATCACTACAAGTTTTTCAGTTCCTTAGGACATCATGAACTTGCAACTGAGCAACTTTTAGTTTTCAGCAATTTTATCACATTGGACACTGGTGTCACAGCTCATAATTTTGGCATTAAACTTAGATTAGATCACCTGTTATGTATTTTTAAAATGTAGATTGGATGCAGAATTTGTTGTATAAATATAGTCAATCTTAACAAATAGTAAGATGCTATATAGTAGGTCATATGTACCTATAGACTTGTAAATATGTAAGTATGAGGTTGATCAAAATCTGCTGTAGGCAAAAAAAAAAAAAAAAGCCAGAAATAAATGAATAAGTAATTTAGCACATTTAATCTTAAAGTTTTATTTCTCAATTTTATTTTTATTATTTTTGTTTATTATTGCCTTCTGTCTTCATTGCTGCTTAACAAAGAATGACAATAAATTTAAATTTCCATATGTATTGTTTTCATAAATTCTGCAGTGGTTAGCATGCAGAAAGGCTTATACTCTGAAACCTATGATAGAAAGAAAATTGTACTTGACAAAATAATATTAAAAGCAAGAATCCACAAATGGGCTTATTTTTACTAAGATTAAAGAGGGGAGATTGCTAATATTTACATTTCAGTTACTACATAATTTATTTTAAGTCTATTTTTATGTATCATTTTATCATGAAATTAAATTTCTGTAAAAGTTTGCTTAGAGGGACAAACTGTTGCTGAAATATTGATTTTTTTTTTTTTTTTTCTTTCTAGGTCAGTCTGAATGTTTGTTATCAGAAACTACTACATTTATTGAAAGATTTGTATGATCTTTTAATTTTATTTTCCACAAACTTTTGGAAGTACTACTCTTTTATAATGTGATAGATGGGAACCTGGAACAGATAAAGGACATTATATAAAAATTGAGGAAATCTGAATAAAGTATTGACTTCAGTTAACAATAAAGTTTCAATGTTGAATTAGGAGAAACTGGGTGTGGGATATACAGAAACTCTGTGCTATCTTTGCACTTTTTGTGTAAATCTAAAACTGTTCTAAAATTTAAAAGTTTATTTTACAAAGGTTGAAGAAAAGAAACTACATTTGTTAAAATATTTTTTGTAGAAAAATGTTTGTACTCACTTGCAAGCTTAAACTATGTTTACCATAGTAGATTGACTTTATCCACAAACAATTTGGATAATTAATTCACTATGATATGTCTGACCTAGCTTTAATTAACTCAACCTGTAAAAAGACACTGTGGATTTTTTTTTTTAATTAGGAGCACAGCTAATGGTGTATTTCCTCTTTTAAATAAATATTGGCAAAATATAGTTGTTTAACAAAATAACTATAAAATGCAATGGTTAATCTCCATTTGTCACTACACCTAAAAGTTTGATATATACTAAACATGATAAAATGATTAAAAAGCAAACAGGATCTTGACTATTCTAATCGATTTGTGATGTCATGATGATAGGATAACAGCACTGAATTATCTACTGGTAAACTCTTTCTTAAATATCATGCTCAATTCTGACATACAAATTGTAAGAGAAACATTAAATGGTAAATGTGTATCCCTAGTGAATTTTTCCCTCCCTCCCTCCTGCCCTTCCTCACTCCCTTCTCTCTCTCTCTCTTTCTTTCATAGCATCCCTTTGAAAATCCATTATCTCTTCCTCAACAGGGTATGTTAAAAACATGAACCAGCTCTGGCACAATATGACACCGTCTTTTAGATTTGCCATTTTCTTATATGTCTGATTTTCAACTCGATACTTAATCTCTGTTTCCTCATCTGCAAAATAGAAATAATAGTAGATTTTTAATGATAGACTTGTTGTAAGAATTAAATAAGATTACACATATATCCACACAGATATAAAATACATACACATTTGTACATGTGTGTATATGTGTACATAAATTCTATATATATGCACACACATGAAAAAAAAATATATATATATCTCAACATTATTACTTAGATAGATTGATCTGGAGACTCTGTTTTCATTCATTTGGTGATGGTGGTAACATGCCCCTGATAACTATGAGATTGTAGGCTCTTACTAGATTAAAGTGCAATGGTGATGTTCACTAATGAAGCCATAAAAAAATCACAGATATAAAACAATGACATAATATTAAACATGCATTTTGAGAAATAGCATTGGGCACAGTTTCAAGTTAACAATGGACATTTTATCTGGTTATTTATTGTCTGCATGATTTTACAAAAATTTTTTTGAAATGGCTTAATTTACACAATTATAGTTATAAAACAACATGAACAAGTAGAAAGCTTTTGTGCAACTTTTGGGAAATAGTCTTAGCAAATATTTATTCTCAGAATTAGTTTAAAGAGTATATCATGCGGAATAAAGGGTTATAACATATTACAATCCATCAGTTAATTCACCTTCCTGAATTCTCTAAATTACATTTCCTCTCTTGCTCCACTTTCTTTGACTCTCCTATACAAGGTGACATCATATGCATTTTAGGGTGATTTTACCTCTTTATAGTTTGGGAGGCAACATGGGCGGTGGGGGGAGAAGTACACAATTGATCTGCACCTTTCCAGAGATGATGCCAGGAATCTCTTTCTTATTTTCTTTCATTGTATCTGACTTTAACATGATTATTGAACTCTTTCTTTCCTTTCCTCATAGCAGGTGTTATAGGTTTTGCACTGGCATTCACTAAGGCCTTCCTTTGGGCCAAGGAAACCATCAGATTGAATACAGAGAGTCTGCCTTCCAGTAGTGACAGAAACACCAAAGAAGATCAAAACCAAGAAGATTTTATATTTTAATCAATATTTTCAAACATGCAACAATTGCAATAGTTATAGCAAATTAATACTTTAACTTTAATTTAAAATGTTATAATATTTACTCATTGAATGACCATTGTGAAAAAAATATACTCTACCAAATTAAAGCTCTTTTTCTGTGGGAAACTTAAAAGAACTATAATTAGTAGGATTAGAAGTTATGTTTTTTAAATCATGGGATGTAATTGATGATAGAAAAACTATTAACTAAAAATGAAAAGAGCACAATTATTCTTCCCTTTACTTTTTTCTGAATTGCCCTTGTCCCAACACTATTGATATTAGAGTAGGACATAAAGAATCCCAGCAAAAAGATGCAATGGTTTAAATATTTTACATATATATATGAATTAGAATCTGTATTGCACAGCATCTTTTCAAGTCTGTAGGGCATTGCCTCTAAGACTGCTGTGAAAAAGCACCAGCTTGTTGTTGCTGTTTAATTTCCTATCAGTTGCCAACTTATACTTTTGTAAATAAATATATCATTAGAAAAATGGTCACACATCCACACATGGATGTCATAACAATGTCAAATTGCTACAAAAGTTTCTAAATAGTCATTCTTAATTTCTGTACTCATCTCATTGCAGATAAGCAATAAATAAACAATTCTTAGATTGGCAGTAGCTAGCGGACTATGTTTGAGCAGGAAATATGAATATCAGAGAAATAAATAAATCCTAATCATGAAGGTTGCACGTTTCATAATCCATTACAAAAACAAAAACAAAACCTTTTGGGAAGGAAAAATAACTTTCTACAACTGAAAAACTAAACAAATTGATAAACACATATGCAAAGACAACAACACAAAAAGTAGAATAATATTGTATTACTCACAAAAATACGTGACAAGTTAAAAATAGTGATTGGTTCTCATCTATTTTGTAATTGAGCAAATGATCCTGGAGAGAATAAAATAGTTCTCTGAACTTGAATCCAGATTTTTGGTAATTCATCAGACCCCCTGAGATTTTTTCCATTCCTCACTCTACAGACTGATGACGCTAGAAGAATAGTCACCCATAAGCTGATAATGGTGTTCACTTTGAACTGCAAAATTTCTGCCAGCTTCCACCCAGCACCCAGCATAAAGTTGAATGATCCAATGACTGGCATTCAGAATAAATCTTACTTCTGAAAAAACTGATCAGTTTTGAGTTTTTAAACAAAGCCAATGCTAATCAAAGTCCACCTAAAGTCAAGTCCTAAAAACCAAGTATAAATTATTGAGATTTTGTTTTTCACTGAGTGTATGGTCCTCCATATTCCAAATGTTCATGCTCAATCAGTAAGGTTTTTTTTTTTTTTTTTTTTTTTTTTTTNTTTTTTTTTTTTTATTCTTTCTAGGTCAGTCTGAATGTTTGTTATCAGAAACTACTACATTTGTTGAAAGATTTGTATGATCTTTTAATTTTATTTTCCACAAACTTTTGGAAGTACTACTCTTTTATAATGTGATAGATGGGAACCTGGAACAGATAAAGGACATTATATAAAAATTGAGGAAATCTGAATAAAGTATTGACTTCAGTTAACAATAAAGTTTCAATGTTGAATTAGGAGAAACTGGGTGTGGGATATACAGAAACTCTGTGCTATCTTTGCACTTTTTGTGTAAATCTAAAACTGTTCTAAAATTTAAAAGTTTATTTTACAAAGGTTGAAGAAAAGAAACTACATTTGTTAAAATATTTTTTGTAGAAAAATGTTTGTACTCACTTGCAAGCTTAAACTATGTTTACCATAGTAGATTGACTTTATCCACAAACAATTTGGATAATTAATTCACTATGATATGTCTGACCTAGCTTTAATTAACTCAACCTGTAAAAAGACACTGTGGATTTTTTTTTTTAATTAGGAGCACAGCTAATGGTGTATTTCCTCTTTTAAATAAATATTGGCAAAATATAGTTGTTTAACAAAATAACTATAAAATGCAATGGTTAATCTCCATTTGTCACTACACCTAAAAGTTTGATATATACTAAACATGATAAAATGATTAAAAAGCAAACAGGATCTTGACTATTCTAATCGATTTGTGATGTCATGATGATAGGATAACAGCACTGAATTATCTACTGGTAAACTCTTTCTTAAATATCATGCTCAATTCTGACATACAAATTGTAAGAGAAACATTAAATGGTAAATGTGTATCCCTAGTGAATTTTTCCCTCCCTCCCTCCTGCCCTTCCTCACTCCCTTCTCTCTCTCTCTCTTTCTTTCATAGCATCCCTTTGAAAATCCATTATCTCTTCCTCAACAGGGTATGTTAAAAACATGAACCAGCTCTGGCACAATATGACACCGTCTTTTAGATTTGCCATTTTCTTATATGTCTGATTTTCAACTCGATACTTAATCTCTGTTTCCTCATCTGCAAAATAGAAATAATAGTAGATTTTTAATGATAGACTTGTTGTAAGAATTAAATAAGATTACACATATATCCACACAGATATAAAATACATACACATTTGTACATGTGTGTATATGTGTACATAAATTCTATATATATGCACACACATGAAAAAAAAATATATATATATCTCAACATTATTACTTAGATAGATTGATCTGGAGACTCTGTTTTCATTCATTTGGTGATGGTGGTAACATGCCCCTGATAACTATGAGATTGTAGGCTCTTACTAGATTAAAGTGCAATGGTGATGTTCACTAATGAAGCCATAAAAAAATCACAGATATAAAACAATGACATAATATTAAACATGCATTTTGAGAAATAGCATTGGGCACAGTTTCAAGTTAACAATGGACATTTTATCTGGTTATTTATTGTCTGCATGATTTTACAAAAATTTTTTTGTACACTTCAAAAAATTCATGGAAAGATTCATATTATTTTTAACTGTATTTTTCCAGGACCTTTTTAAAGAACTCTCATACACCAAAAGTTAGAAATCCGGGTATATGAATGTATCTGTGTCATACAGAAAGATTTTTATGTTTTCTAATGATGTTGTCTTTGCTCAAAATATACTTGTCATACTTCTTAAATGGCTTAATTTACACAATTATAGTTATAAAACAACATGAACAAGTAGAAAGCTTTTGTGCAACTTTTGGGAAATAGTCTTAGCAAATATTTATTCTCAGAATTAGTTTAAAGAGTATATCATGCGGAATAAAGGGTTATAACATATTACAATCCATCAGTTAATTCACCTTCCTGAATTCTCTAAATTACATTTCCTCTCTTGCTCCACTTTCTTTGACTCTCCTATACAAGGTGACATCATATGCATTTTAGGGTGATTTTACCTCTTTATAGTTTGGGAGGCAACATGGGCGGTGGGGGGAGAAGTACACAATTGATCTGCACCTTTCCAGAGATGATGCCAGGAATCTCTTTCTTATTTTCTTTCATTGTATCTGACTTTAACATGATTATTGAACTCTTTCTTTCCTTTCCTCATAGCAGGTGTTATAGGTTTTGCACTGGCATTCACTAAGGCCTTCCTTTGGGCCAAGGAAACCATCAGATTGAATACAGAGAGTCTGCCTTCCAGTAGTGACAGAAACACCAAAGAAGATCAAAACCAAGAAGATTTTATATTTTAATCAATATTTTCAAACATGCAACAATTGCAATAGTTATAGCAAATTAATACTTTAACTTTAATTTAAAATGTTATAATATTTACTCATTGAATGACCATTGTGAAAAAAATATACTCTACCAAATTAAAGCTCTTTTTCTGTGGGAAACTTAAAAGAACTATAATTAGTAGGATTAGAAGTTATGTTTTTTAAATCATGGGATGTAATTGATGATAGAAAAACTATTAACTAAAAATGAAAAGAGCACAATTATTCTTCCCTTTACTTTTTTCTGAATTGCCCTTGTCCCAACACTATTGATATTAGAGTAGGACATAAAGAATCCCAGCAAAAAGATGCAATGGTTTAAATATTTTACATATATATATGAATTAGAATCTGTATTGCACAGCATCTTTTCAAGTCTGTAGGGCATTGCCTCTAAGACTGCTGTGAAAAAGCACCAGCTTGTTGTTGCTGTTTAATTTCCTATCAGTTGCCAACTTATACTTTTGTAAATAAATATATCATTAGAAAAATGGTCACACATCCACACATGGATGTCATAACAATGTCAAATTGCTACAAAAGTTTCTAAATAGTCATTCTTAATTTCTGTACTCATCTCATTGCAGATAAGCAATAAATAAACAATTCTTAGATTGGCAGTAGCTAGCGGACTATGTTTGAGCAGGAAATATGAATATCAGAGAAATAAATAAATCCTAATCATGAAGGTTGCACGTTTCATAATCCATTACAAAAACAAAAACAAAACCTTTTGGGAAGGAAAAATAACTTTCTACAACTGAAAAACTAAACAAATTGATAAACACATATGCAAAGACAACAACACAAAAAGTAGAATAATATTGTATTACTCACAAAAATACGTGACAAGTTAAAAATAGTGATTGGTTCTCATCTATTTTGTAATTGAGCAAATGATCCTGGAGAGAATAAAATAGTTCTCTGAACTTGAATCCAGATTTTTGGTAATTCATCAGACCCCCTGAGATTTTTTCCATTCCTCACTCTACAGACTGATGACGCTAGAAGAATAGTCACCCATAAGCTGATAATGGTGTTCACTTTGAACTGCAAAATTTCTGCCAGCTTCCACCCAGCACCCAGCATAAAGTTGAATGATCCAATGACTGGCATTCAGAATAAATCTTACTTCTGAAAAAACTGATCAGTTTTGAGTTTTTAAACAAAGCCAATGCTAATCAAAGTCCACCTAAAGTCAAGTCCTAAAAACCAAGTATAAATTATTGAGATTTTGTTTTTCACTGAGTGTATGGTCCTCCATATTCCAAATGTTCATGCTCAATCAGTAAGGTTTTTTTTTTTTTTTTTTTTTTTTTTTTTTTTTTTTATTTTCAAATTTTTTTTTTTTTAATTTCACAGTCTTGATTTTTTAAAAAACATGCATTCAGGACTGAGATTTTTCAAAACACATTCATTTGCTTTTGATTGCATACTATTCCATTACTAAAAAAGAAGGATAAAATGTGCATTTAAAATATAAAAGGTCATTATAAGATTCTCGTGGTTCTGGTACTTGGTGTGAGGAAAGGAACTACTCTCATATTACAATAAAACCTACAATAAAGGAATTTCAAAATGTAAATCTCCAAAATGGTACCAGTATTTGTATCAGTCAGAAAACTGTGACCTAATTAACAAGTTCCAGGAATTATGCATTGTGTTGGTTCATTCATTTCAATGTAGTGTGGGAGGCAGATGTAGGAAAAATAACATCTAAAACTTAACCAAGGAGAACTCTTAGATGTGACCTAGGGATATTTCTCTACATCGACAGTGACATTCCCTTGAAAATGGTGGAAATGGCCTGAATTAGTTAAACACATGTGAGCAGAATCAGTGAATATTGAGCATTAGGACAAGTAGATAGTACACTTCAAAAAATTCATGGAAAGATTCATATTATTTTTAACTGTATTTTTCCAGGACCTTTTTAAAGAACTCTCATACACCAAAAGTTAGAAATCCGGGTATATGAATGTATCTGTGTCATACAGAAAGATTTTTATGTTTTCTAATGATGTTGTCTTTGCTCAAAATATACTTGTCATACTTCTTAGGAACTAGTCTTTACAGCATGTTATATAAATATTCTATAATTTTCTAAATAAGTTTTCCTGGAGTATTTTATTTTTGGGAAACAGTTTAAAGATATCAGAGCTAAAAGGTGAGTGATTTAGAAAATGTGAAATATGGTTGGGGTTAAAAAAAAAAAGTAAGATTATTTTCAATGAGACTTTTACTGAGCTCATAAATAGGTCACAGACAATTGCACAAGAGGCATTTCATAAATTCATTGGATAATGAGAACAAAATCAGAAAACATCTATAACCTATTATAGTAATTTTTCTGAAGTACATGCTTCATTTGTCCATATAAATTTAAATGTAAGAATTATTTAATCCCTCATTAATTTAAAATTATATGGACAAAATGTACATAAAGGCTACAGGTGTCATCATGGGCTTGATGAAATAAAAAGTTCCACTACTTATTTTGATGTTTTCAAGAGAATTCTGATTTGCCAAGAAGCTTCATTCTTCCAAACCAACTAGATATTTCCTGAGGGAATTTAGGACTCAGGTGAAAATGACCAGAGTAGAACTACTCTGTAACTTGAAGTCCCTCATCCATAATTAGTGTAAACTCAGATAAAAGGATTAGGGACTTTAAGCAGGGATTCAAATGCAAAATGGTAACACTGCTTACATTAGTGATGCAGAGTTTCATTCAGCTAGAGAGTCACAGAATTAAGAACTACAATTAAATGACCTTTTCAGTTTATTAGGGAATTTCCAAGAGTGTGTAAAAGTTCTCCTATTGAACTTTGAGATATGTTACTGAAATTACTGTACTCTTTTAAAGAAATATACATTAAACAGTAAGTTTACATTAAATTTTCCTACATTTTAAAAAATGCAATTGAAAAATTGCTTCGAAACCTTAGGGTAGTTGTGTAGTCTCAATTTACAAAACAATGTCAGAACAAATAATAATAATTCCATTATTTGCAAGTACAATGAGGATATGGTTAGAATCAAAGCTCAACTTTATTTATAAATATAGTAGATTCGTACTCAGTTATGTAAGAACTTGACATATAATAAATATATCTTATGGCTTAATATAATTTAAATTCACTGATACTTGAATAAGGTTTGTATAGAGATCAATACTCACACATGCAAGATGCAAGGAATCTACAGCACATTTCTACAATGGACAGTAGCCAGTTGATATTTTTTAAGAACAATCATTGTACTGTATTTGATTATATGCAGATTTACAATACAGCATAAGCCAAATCCATTAAGGCCCATGTACCCCAGATTTACCCTGTAGCAATTGTCATTAAGTGATCTGGTAGATGAGAAGGAAAGAGCAGACATTAAGAAGAGCATCCAATGAAAGAGGAAGAAAATCAGGAGAAAGTGCTATCCTAAAAGTCAAGGATGAAAGAGTTTCAAAGAGAATGAAAGAAAATTGAAATGCTGTTGATAAGTAAAATGTGGAATGGAATAATTGGATTAAACACTGGAGAGGATTGATGACCTGGACAAGATAGTTTGATGGAGAGTTGAGGGAGATAATCTAATTGGTGTGAGAATGAAAGAAAATTGAAATGCTGTTGATAAGTAAAATGTGGAATGGAATAATTGGATTAAACACTGGAAAGGATTGATGACCTGGACAAGATAGTTTGATGGAGAGTTGAGGGAGATAATCTAATTGGTGTAAGTTTAAGAGAGTATGGCAGATCATTAATTCTTTTGATGAGTGCTGGTATAAAATAGAAATAAATGGCATAGAAGGTATAAAGGAAAGTTGGTGAAAACCCAGCTAGCCTCCCCTGCTGCCCTACCCCACCCACACAGAAGGCAGTAAGTACCCCATGCCACCACCACTGTAGAAGCCCCAGACAGGCAGAAAGCCTGCCCAGCCACCCCCACTGCCCCATCCCACACATACAGAAGGCAAGACACCACACCACCTCCAAAGGAGAGGCCTCACACAGATTCTAAGGAGTTGGTCTACAACAGCCAACACCACAGCTTCTACTGCTGCAAGGATGGCTCACTGCCACAATAAAAACTACAACTACCATGCAGGTGGTCCACCACATATTTGGCTTCATCAACACAAGGAGAGTCACTTGAGGAGCCTGGAAAAAGAGGAAGAAGTCTTTCTCCTCAAAGGACACTCCTGAGTAACAGAAGAAGCAACTGATTTACAAGATGACCAGAAATCAATGTAGAGAAGCTAGAAATATGGAGAAAACAAAACAAAACAAAACAGAAAACATGACATCACCAAAGGAATTTAGTAACTTTCAAGTACCAGACCCTACAGAAAAGGAAACTATTGAAATGACTGAAAAGGAATTTTGGATAACTATCTTAAGGAAACTAAATGAGGTAAGAGGAGACTCAGTTACACAACACAATGAAATGAGACAAAAAATACAGAATATGCAGGAGAAATTTACAAAGAGATTAATACCTGAAAAAAGATGTAGCAGAACTCGTAGAAATGAAAGATGCATTGAATGAAATAAAAAACACAACCAAGAGCTTAAGTGGCAGATTAGAGCAAACAGAAGAAAGAATTTCCAAATTTGAAGATGGTCTTCATGAAATAATTCAGGAAGAGAAGAAAATGGAAAAAAAGAATTAAAAAAATAAAGAATCTCTAAGAAAGCTAGGAGACAACCTTAAGTGCACAAACATCCAAATCATAGGTATACCTGAAGGGGAGTAGAAAAGTAAAGGCACTGAAAATCTATTCAATGAAATAATAATGGAAAACTCTGAAGGTATAGGGAGAGACACAGACCTTCACATCCAGGAAGCTCAAAGATCCCCAAACAGATTCAATACAAAAAGGTCTTCTCCAAGACACATTAAAGGCAAATTGGCAAAGCTCAAAGACAGAGAGAATCCTAAAAGCAGCAAAAGAAAAGCATCAAGTCACTTATAAAAAAGCCCTCATCAGACTAAACTGAAACACTAGAGGCAAGAAGAAAAATGGGTAACGTATTCAAAATACCAAAAGAAAAATACTTCCAGCCAAGAATACTATACCCAGACAGGCTATTCTTCAGAAATGAGGAAGAAATAGTGTATTTCCCAGACAAACAATAACTGCAGGATTTCATCACCACACAACCCAACCTGCAAGGGATTCTCAAGGGAGTCCTGCACCTGGAATCCAAAAAACAATAATCACTACCATGAATACACAAGAAAGAACAAAATCCACGGGTAAAACACAAATGCAAATGAGAGAGAAAAAGGAAACTAAATCTTACCACCTCGAAAAAATCCAACAAATGCTGAAGGCAAATAATAAAAGGGAAAGAAAGGAACAAAAGATATTTAAAACATCTAAACAAAAAGCAAAAAATGCCAGGAATATGACAACATTTTTCAATAACAACCTTAATGTAAATGAATTAAACTCCCCACTCAAAAGACACAGACTGATGGATTGGATCAAAAAGCCATATCCAACTATATGCTCTGTTCAGGAGACTCACCTCACCTGTAAAGATGAACATAGACTAATAGTGAAGGGATGGAAAAAGAAATACCAAGCAAATGGAAACCAAAAAAAAAAAAAAAAAGAAGCAGGAGTAGCTATTCTTATATCAGATAAAATAGACTAAACCAAAAACCATCAAAAGAGAAAAAGAAGGCCACTCTACAATGATAAAGGGATCTATCCAGCAAGAAAACATAGCAATCATGAATATATGTGCACCTAACACTGGAGCACCCAGATATATAAATCAGGTACTATTAGACCTAAAGGAAGAGATAGACCCCAATACCATAATAAGGAATACCCAAACACCCCTCTCTCATCATTGGACAGATGATCCAGGCAACAAAGCAACAGAGAAACACAGGATTTAAACAATGCTTTAGACCAACTGGACCTGGCAGATATCTACTGAACATTTCATCCAACAACTACAGAATATACAATCTTCTCATCAGCACATGGAAAATTCTCCTGTTTAGGCCACATGTTAGGTAAGAAATCAAGTCTCAATAACTTTTAAAAAGTCAAAATCATCTGAAGTATCTTTTCAGACCACAACAAATTAAAACTAGAAATTAATAACAAGGAAAACTCAGAACTGTATACTTCTACATGGAAATAAAACAACAGGCTACTGAATGACTTATGGGTCCAAGAAGAAATTAAACAGGAAATCAAAAAATTCTAGAAACCAACAAAAATAAAGACACATCATATCAAAACCTGAGGGATATTAAAAAAGCAGTACTAAGAGGGAAGTTTATAGCAATAAATGTTTGCATCAATAAAATAGAAAGATTTCAAATAAACACCTAATGCTATACCTCAAAGAACTAGAGAAAGAAGAACATTCCAATCCCAGAGTTACTAAACAGAAAGAAATAATTAAGATGAGAGTGGAACTAAGTGAAAAAGAGACCCCCAAAATGATACAAAAGATCAATGAAACAAAAAGAGGGTTTTCGGAGATAATAAACAAAACAGGCAAACCATTAGCTAGGTTAACAAAAAAAAAAAAAAAAAGAAAGAAAGAAAGAAAGAAAGAAAGAAAGAAAAGAAAAGACCCAAATTACAAAAATCAGAACTGAAAAAGGAAACATTACAGCTAATACCACAGGAATCCAAAAAATCATTAGAGACTACTACAAACAACAATCTCCCAAAGAATTTGCAAACCTGGAAGAAACAGATAAATATCTACACACATACAAACAACCAAGACTGAACCAGAAGACATAGAAACCTTGAACAGACCAATAACAAGAAATGAGATTGAAGCAATAGTCAGCAGTCTCCCAACAAAGAAAAGCCAAGGACCAGATGACTTTACTGTTGAATTCTACCAAACATTTAAAGAGGAATTAATACCAATTCTCTGCAAACTATTCCAAAAAATTGAAACAACGACCACTCTACCAAACTTGTTCTATGAGGTCAGCTTCACCCTGATACCAAAATAGGACAAAGATACAACAAAAAAAGAAACTGACAGGCCAATATCTCTGATGAACATAATGCAAAAATCCTCAACTAAATACTAGCCGTCAGAATACAGGAACACATCACAAAAAATTATACACCATGTTCAAGTGGGATTCATCCCAGAGATGCAAGAATGGTTCAACATAAGAAAGACAATAAATCTGATACATCACATCAACAAAATCAATAACAAAAACCATATTATTTTCTCAATAGATACAGAAAAAGCATTCAACAAAATTTGACATCCCTTCCTGATAAAGACTGCCAGCAAATTAGGCATAGAAAGAAAGAATCCCAGCACAATAAAAGCCATATACAATAAGCCCAGTGCCAATATCATCCTAAATGCAGAAATACAGAGGCTTTTTTCCCTTTAGAACAGGAAGAAGAAAAGGAAGCCCACTCTTACCACTCCCGTTTAACACGGTACTGGATGTATTAGCCACAACAATCAGGCAAGAGAAAGAAATAAAAGGCATCCAGATTGGAAAAGATGAGACAAAACTGTCCCTGTTTGCTTATGACATGATCCTATACATAGAAAAACCTAAAGACTCTACCAAAAAACTCCTAGAGCTGATTAATAATTTCAGTAATGTTGTATCAATGCCCCAAACTCAGTTGCATTTATATTCTCCAATAATGAGCTAACAGAAAGAGAAATCAAGAAAGTAAGCCCATTTACAACAGTCAAAAATAAAATAAAATAAAATAAAATAAAAAATACCTAGGAATCTATTTAACCAAGGAGGTGAAAGATCTCTACAGTTAAAACTACAAATCACTACCAAAAGAAATTAAAGACGACACAAAAAGATGGAAAGACATTCCATGCTTTTGGATTGAAAGAATCAACATTGTGAAAATGTCTGTACTGCCCAAAGCAATCTACAGATTCAATGCAATCCCCATCAAAATTCCAATGACATTCTTCACAGAAACAGAAAAAGCAAGCCTAACATAGATATGAAACAACAAAAGATCCTGGATAGGCAAAGCAATCCTGAGCAAAAAAAAAACAAAGCTGGAGGCATTACACTACCTGACTTCAAATTTCAAATTATACTACACTGAGGGCCTCAGTCACATCCCCCCCAACACAATCAACCAGCCCAGTGATGACCACCGAGCCACCACAGGAAGTGCTCTGGGCTCTCCTGAGCCAAGGCAGTGGGAGGCCTTGGGCCTTGGTCATGCCCCACAACATGAGCAACCAGCCCAGCGACAACCACTAAGCATAGCAAGAAGGGCCCTGGTTCCCAGGCTGGGGAGTTGGGAGGCAAGGGCTTTTGCCACACTTCCCTGACATCTGCACCCAGCCCAGCAATGACAATGCCACAGCTGGAAGCCCCCAGTCTCCCCTGTGGGAATGAGGAGGGTGCCACAGCCCTCAATCCCACTCTTCCTCTTTCCTCCTTTTTCCATCACATTTCCTTCACCTTTCCCTTCTTCCCCTCCCTCCCAAATGCTCTGCAACAACATCATAGAATGTAAAAAAATAATAAGATAAAATAAAATATGAAAAAATATATATATATATATATTATAAAAAATATATAATATATAAAAAATATAATATATAAAAAATATATATATATATTACAAAACTACAGTAAACAAAACAGCATGGTACTGGCATAAAAATAGACACTCGGCCAAATGGAACAAAATAGTAAACCCAGAAATCAGCCCACAGACTTACAGCCAACTGATCTTTGACAAAGGCAACAAGAACACACATTGTAGAAAAGACTGCCTCTTCAATAAATGGTGCTAGGAAAATTGGATATCCATATGCAGAAGAATGAAATTACACCTGCACCTCTCACCAATACCAAAATCAACTCAAAACAAATTAAAGACTTAAGTAAATTACCTGAAATTATAAAACGATTAATGGAAAACATAGGGGAGACACTTCAGGAAGTAGGGCTGAGCAAAGACTTTGTGAACACGACCCCAAAAGTACAAGCATAAAAAAATAAATAAATAAATGGGATTATATCAAACTAAAAAGCTTCTGCACAGTGAAGGAAAAATCAACAGAGTGAAAAGATAACCTACAGAATGGGGGAAAATATTTGCAAACTATTCATCCAACAAGGGATTAATATCCAGAATTATACAAGGAATTCAATAGACTATACAGTGAAAAAAAAAAA
>NW_007729616.1:161523-163504 GCF_000696425.1 Galeopterus variegatus | reverse complement strand
AAAAAAAAAAAACTCAATTAAAAAATGGGCAAAGGAGCTGAATAGACGTTTTTTGAAAGAAGACATACAAATGGACAACAGGTACATGAAAAAATCCTCAACATCACTAATCATCACGGAAATGCAAATTAAAACCACACTGAGATATCATCTCACCTCAGTTAGACTGGGTATAATCAAAAAGACTGAGAATAACAAATGCTGACAAGGATATGGAGAAAGGGGAACTCTACTACACTGTTGCTGAGACTGTAAATTAGTATAGCTATATGGAAAACAGTATGGAGGTTTCTCAAACAACTACAGATACATCTACCACATGATTGAGCAATCCCACTTGTAGGTATATATAAGGAAACACAAGTCATCATGTTGAAGGGATACCTGCTTCCCATGCTCATAGAAGCTGTATTTACAGTAGCCAAGTTATGGAACCAACCTAAATGTCCATTGACGGATGACAGGATAAGAAAATGTGGTATATATACACTATGGAATACTACTCAGCCATAAAAATGAATGAAATTCTGCCATTTGCAGCACCATGGATGAGCTTGAAAAAAATTATATTAAGTGAAATAAGCCAGGCACAGAGGAAAAAATACTGCATGTCCTCACTCATAAGTGGGTGCTAAGAGAGAGAAAAGGAAGGAAAGACCACAATGCTGCATTGGACTTGCAGAGGGAGAGAATATACCTAAGGTTGCTTGGTGGAGGGTGGGGTAGTGGTGGGGTGGGGGAGGTTGAAGAGTTCAGGGAGAGGTTGAATGGGGGACACAGGGAATAACTGCAATTTGTGGTAATGGGCATGTTGATAGTATTGATCTGATTATCACATCTTGGGCACAGGTGGTGATGGTCAGCTTTGTTCCCCATGAATAAGCATAATCAATTTTTAATAAAAAACAAGGGGTGCCACTAGTAGGTTATTTTAGGGTGGGAGAAATAATAGATGTTTTATATGATGATGGGAAAGAAAGCTTTAACAGAGGGTGTGAAAATACAAATTTAAAAAAGTTAAAAAGTATTAGTCTCATACAAGTATATCATAATTGTGAACTCTTTATTTAACTATTAATGACAGAACCAGCAAGCTGGTAAAGAAGATTCAGTAAGAAAAAGATATGAGAATCCCTGGCATCTCCACCCAGCCAAAAAAAAAGGAGATTGAAGATAAGAATGTGAAAATAAGATTACAAAATTATATTCAAAACCAATTAATATCTTACATCAAGTGAACTATACTCAATTGGAATCATTTTTTTCTTGTGGGAGAGAAATATTTATCTTTCCAGATGAAAATAATTTATCAATCTTCTACACGTTACCATCTAAACTCTATCATTTGCGGACGTAACCACACTGTAAATAGTATATCAAAATTACATGCCTTAATTATACTGATTCTATAATTTGTTTTAAAATACACCAAACATAAAATCAATTAATGGATGGATAGTGGGGTAGATTGATCAATTGATATATGAGAAAACAAGCATAGTAAAAAATATTTGTAGAGTTTACGTTATCAGTATATAGTTGATTGCTGTAAAATTCTTTTAATATGAGTATTATAGTTGATTGCTGTAAAATTCTTCTAATTTGCTTAATACCACAGATCAGATACTTCTTAAGCTAGATTGTTAAAAAATGCTCTAGTTTACTTTAGGAAACACAAAATATTCTTCTTGTCTTATCTCCAAGTTTGGATATTTTTTCTTAACAGAGAAAACTGATAATGTAGGATAAAGAGGGGAGAATCTCTGGGCTAATCACCTAGAATAAGCAAGAGGAGGAGGGATCCTATGCGCAAGTACAGGAAGGACCGTGGTTCACTCAGAGTATTCCAACAAGGCAGAGCGTGGGCACTGATGAAGATAGTTCAGGATACTTAGTGGTGGGAGTTTATGGAAATTCTTGCTTGAATCCTTCTATTGGAAGCAAGGATTGAGATTTGAGAAAAGAAGAGATTTAAAATAGT
>NW_007729616.1:157965-161260 GCF_000696425.1 Galeopterus variegatus | reverse complement strand
GATCCTATGCGCAAGTACAGGAAGGACCGTGGTTCACTCAGAGTATTCCAACAAGGCAGAGTGTGGGCACTGATGAAGATAGTTCAGGATACTTAGTGGTGGGAGTTTATGGAAATTCTTTCTTGAATCCTTCTATTGGAAGCAAGGATTGAGATTTGAGAAAAGAAGAGATTTAAAATAGTCAGTTGGGAATGTGGGAGAGCATGGGCTATAAGTGTTTCTCCACCTGTGTTCAATTGTGCAGGTGTGGCATAGGCTGCAAGTTGTATTTAACCAAGGTAATTGTTTTATCAAGTAAATATGATTGAGTGCAAATGTCTTTGTGGTTCAAAAGGAAAGTCCTTGGTCTGTGATAATGTTTTATACAATTATTAATAATAAGGAGTGATGGAGTTTGGATGTGTTGTCCCCTCCAAAACTCATGTGGAAATTTGATCCCCAACATGGCAGTGTTGGAAACTGATTGAGTCATGGGGGCGGATCCCTCATGAATGGATTAATGCTCTGTCTGGGGGAGGGCAGATGGTGAGTGAGTTCTCACTCTATTTGTTCCCACGAGAGCTTGTTGTATATAGGACCCTGGCACCTCCTCTCTCTCTCTCTCTCTTGCTTCCTCTCTCTTGCTTCTTCTCACCATGTGATCTGCTTGTACCCGCCGGCTGCCTGCCACTTTCCGCCATGAGTAGAAGCAGCCTGAGGCCTGGGCCAGATGCAGTTGTCCCAGAATCATAAGCCAAATAAGCCTCTTTCCTTTATAAATTACCCAGTCTCAGGTATTTCTATTATAGCAACACAAAATGGACTAAAACAAGGAGTAAAATAATTTTTACCTAGAAAGAAGTTAATTCAAGCCTAAATTGAAATGTATGAGTGGAGTAATCCATCTTTCCATTTCAATTATTCAATCCAAGTTTTGGAAGAGATTCTCTGCTTTGTAGAATCAAATAGTGGCAGTCTTTCTAGTTAAGAACACCTATTTTGGGCATAGTTCTTAATTTAACAAGTAATGCTGATGTTTCTTATTCATTAATAATGGTAGGAGCACATTAATAAGCTTGGTTTGGCAGACAAAATACAAGTAATTATGTATTGTTCTACAGATACAATATTAAACACAGAAACAGCGATCTCATAATTGAAGTCACACATAAACCCTTAAAATCTAGCTCACAGTAGGACTAGAAAATATCCATAATGAAATTTCCTACTACATTATCAGAATATATTTCACGAAACTTTGCATTTTAAATAACTTTCTTTCTAAAGCTCTGATTAGCTTTTAATTTAAATCTGAGAAATTACCACTTGTTGCACTTTTGTCTAAAAAAAAAATCAGCCTATAATATAATGTTAACTCACATCCAAACTTTCTTTTCTTAAAAGCATGCATTTAACTGCTTGTTATTTTTTTTAAATCACCTCATGCAAATTTAATGAAAAACTAATTATGGTTTTCCACCAAACAATGTACTTAGACAAATAGTAATTGTTTTGGTTTGTCTTTTCTGTTTCTCTGAAAAGTTGTGTGCCTCAAATGAATAATTGCCTACAGAATAATTAAGTGTTGCTGATATGGTCTGCTTATCCCCCTTGTACACAAAAACAGAGTCTGTCTTCTTGGAAATCTGTCTCCGTCATGTTGGATAAACTTACTGTCCATTACGTAGCTGGCATCGATCTCTGCTCAATTATACAAGAACACAGCACTATATGAAAGAACAGATAAGGTTTCATTTTAATCGCTGACAGCCTGTGAGCCCATGTTCAATTATAGATTAAAAGAACTAATCATTTTAAAAAATAAAGCTGTAATGAAGTCCTACAAATATATGGACAGCATGGCTATGTGCAACCTGAGCTGTGCTCCAAAGAAAAGTTTGTAAACCACTGAGACCATCATAAACATGGCCACTGCTTTTCTTTAAAAACCTGAAATACCTGAGAAATACCTGAAAAATGATGACAACACTGCAGTTATATGCACTTCCAGCTCTGACACACACTCCAGAGCCAAGCAGCTGTTTGGACATGCAGATAACTCAGTACGGTGATGCTTGGGGCTCTGCTGGGATCATGGCAGAAATGTGACAGGGTCTCAGAAGTTCTTGAGAGAAATTAGAGAACATCAGGTCAGAGGCAAGGACAAGAAGGTAGCAAGCACATTCGGGTAAAAGTTTTCCATTTAGAGACTTGTGGGGGCCTCTTGCAGGGTGTTCACCATTGAACGCACATGAGTACGCTTGAACTCCCAAAGGATCAAGGATCTTGATTTCTGAAAGGCCAAGACTGCCATGTCTTTCTATCCCGGGGCACTGAAGCATGCCACCCTAGGGGATGATAGCTTTTTTGCAAAACTCAGTCCTAAAGGACCATTGTGACTTTCACCATACACAGGATACCTGCAATGCTGGACACTCCCACAACAAGAACAGCCCAGTGGACAAGAAAACAACAGCCTGTATCAGCAATCTTAATAACAAGATAGAATCAGAGTAACCAAGATGCCTAGTGAAATAGAACTGCTGGAGTGTTAGAGGAACAAGATAAACACCTAACAACAGCTAGACAGATAGATAGATATGTTCTTCATAAGAGGGGAGGGATCTTTTGAAGACTAAAAGGCGACACACACATTTTCTCAGCATCCTATCTCATTCCCCATTCTGTTTCTTAATTTTTTTTAAATCAGCTTTATTGAGGTGTAAATGATATAGAATAAATTGCACATATTTAAAGTACTTGATTTGTTAAGTATACACCAGCGAGTTCGTCACCATAATCAAGAAAATAAACATGCCAATCATCTTCGAACATTTCCTCATGCCCCTTAGTAATGTCTACATCCTGTCCTTCCCAAACACTTCTCCCCTCCACACTCCATTCTCAAGCAACCACTGATCAGTTTTCTATAGACTGTAGAATGTATAGAATCACTATAGATTACTTTGAATTTTCTAGAATTTTTTATAAATGTAATCATATATTATGTACTCTCTTTTTCCCTGGCTTGTTTTATTCATCATAACTATTTTTAGATTCACTCATGTTGTTGTATGTACCAATAGTCGATGTTCATTACTTATTTTATTTACTTATTTCATTTTTAATTTCTTTTTGGCAGCTGGCCAATATGGGGATCCGAACCCTTGACCTCGGTGTTATCAGCACCGTGCTCTCTCCCAAGCGAGCTAACCCGCCAGCCCTACATATCTTTTGATGCTGAGTAGTGTTCCATCTACCACATCTTGTTTATCCATTCACTAATTGAGGGCCATTTGGGCCATTTTCACTTTTG
>NW_007729616.1:155871-157261 GCF_000696425.1 Galeopterus variegatus | reverse complement strand
TCTACCACATCTTGTTTATCCATTCACTAATTGAGGGCCATTTGGGCCATTTTCACTTTTGCAAATGAATTACAAATAAAGCTTCTCTTACTATTTGTGCAGAAGTGCTGTATGCTATCATTTGCTAAATAACATAGAATGGGATTACTGAGTCATGGAAAGTTTACACATAATTTTTAAGGAAACTACCAAATTGTTTTCCAATGTGTTTCTAACATTTTACATTCTGACCAACAATATGTGAGATTACCAGTTGTGTCATTTCCCTGCCATCAATAGGTTTGCTCATTCTTTTTAAATTGTAGACATTCTCGTAGTTGTTTAATGTTATTTCATTGTGTTTTTCATTGTGGTTTTGATTTGCATTTCCTACTGATTAATGATGTTGAGTATCATTGCAAGTGCTTATTTCCTATTCATACATTTTCAGTGATACAAGGTTTGAATCAAAGTTTATTTTTTTCCAAGTGGATATACAATTGTCTCGGACCATTTGTTGAGAAGACTATACATTTTCTATTTAATTGCCTTTGTATCTTAGTCAAAAATCTATTTACCATGTATGTAAGGGTCTATTCCTGGACTTTCTATCCTCTTTCATTGAACTATTTGTCTATCTTCTTGTTAACACAGTCTTTATTAATGAAGTTTTAAAATAATACTTGAATTGTGAATTCTCTAACATTGTTCTTTTTTAGAGTTGTTTTGTCTAGGTTCATTGTGTTTCCCTATGAATCTTAGAAACAATACGTCAATTTTTGCAAAAGAGTACCAGAATGTTGGTTGGGTTATTAATGAATATATATATAATCTTGAGAACATCTGACTTTTTAAACAATATTGAGTCTTCTGAGTATATCAATCCATTTATATAATTCCTCTTTAATTTCTGTCATCTGTGTTTTGTACATTTTGGTACACAAGTCTTATCTTCTGACATACTTATCCATAAATATTCCACATTTTATGTCATCAGAAATGGTATTTTAATTGCAATATCCAATTGTTTGTTGCTAGCATATAGAAATAAAAATGTTTATATCGGGCTTCTACCGTAGCATATTAGGAACTTCACTTAGTTCTAGTAGCTATTTTTTTAAAAAGATTCCATAGAATTTTATACATAGATGATAATATATTCTGTGAATAGGCAGTTTGATTTCTTTTTTCCCATTGGGCTTCCTTTCTTTTTTTCTTGACTTATGACACTGGCTAGGACAATGTGAAGGAAGTGGTGAGAAAGGACTTCTTTGCCTTGTTTATGACCTTAGGCTAGAAGCATTTAATTATTCATCATTAAATATCATGTTAGCTGTATATTTTTCATATATGCTCTTTATCAGTCTGAGAAAGCTCTCATATTTATAGTTTGCTGAAAGATTTTATTGGG
>NW_007729616.1:153278-155801 GCF_000696425.1 Galeopterus variegatus | reverse complement strand
TGACAAAAGGTTGTGACTATACACAAAGACATCTTACAAACTGACAAGATGAGCACGAAGATTTCACATGAAATATGAAGAATATGAATAAACATTTCACAGAAGAGGAAAAGTATTCAACTACTTATTAAAATGTTATAATTTACTAGAAGTCAGATAAAATAAAAGTGGCAATAAGTTATTTTTTACAACCTCCTGTCCAGCAAAGATTTAAAAAGAATTATAGCACTTCATGGTAGGAATGTGGAAAAAAGGATACTCATGTATTAATGGTGAGAATATGAACTGTCTTTTTAGAAAATAATCTGGAAACATCAATTATACATATATTTATAAACACAAACACACAGACACATATATACATATACACGTATATGGGGGTACTTCAAAAAGTTTGTGGAAATATTTATAATATGTTTTAATTCTATTTTTCCATGAACTTTTTGACATATCCTCATAAATAATATCCATATTATATATAGAGGGATGCGTATGTACACATAAATCTCTGCAAGTCTTTCTTTTTTTTTTTTCCTTTTTGTCTTTTTTCATGACCGGCAACGGATCGCAACCCTCAGTGTCGCGCCCGTACCGGCCCAGGACCGGCAACGGGATCGCAACCCTCGGTGTTGCTCCCTGCACCTCGCTCAGCCAGTGAGCGGGAACCAGTCTGTATGTGGGATCTGAACCCTCGGCGGGAGCGCCGCCGCGCTTCCCAAGCGGCGCACTGTAGCAGTGCGCCACCGGGCCGGCCCCTCTGCAAGTCTTTCTTACGAATCTCTGCAAGTCTTTCTTACAGAAATAACGCAACCAGTATATAAGGACATTGCCTTGGCTCCATTTCCATAGGAAATGGAAATTCTCCTCAGTCACAAGTGACATCTATACAGAGGCTCTATAAAACTACTGCCCTCTGAGTACTCATAGAAGAAGGTGAGGAAGGGCAAAGAATTTTGCTGTTCACTTCTACTTGTTTCCTGGTTCTCATTAGCCTGCATTCACCCTAACCCACCAATCCAAGCTTGTATTCCCAACTCTTCACCTGATAGCTGCTGGGGGAAACCAGCATTTTGGACATTAGGGCTTCCTCCATGGCAGGCAGATGGAGGCAGTGGAAAAGCCCCACCCTAATCCTGTAGGAAGGCTTAGAGAACCTGTAAGGAGGATATAAAGTGGTGGTGGCTGTTCTATTTTCCCCAGAGCAAGAAGCCACCTGTCCAGATGCGGAGGGAGAATAGGACTAAATCTAGAGAGTCCCATAAGTTAGGTCTGAGACAGATGTAAACAAATATGTTTGAGACACCCATTGTTTATAATGGCAATAAACTGGAAACAAAGCCAGTGCCCTAGGGGGGTGGCCATTCTCTCAGTTGATTAGCGTGAGCTGTGTTATAACACCGAGGTCAAGGATTCGGATCCCATACCGAAAAAAAAGAAAGAAAGAAAAGAAAAACCAGTGTCCACAATGAAGAATGGTTGGATAAATTCTGGGATATGCATATCATGAAAAAACTTGTACAAACTAAAAAAAAAAAAAAAAATTAGAAGTATTTCAGATCATTCAAATGGTTTGCAAGAGGAACTATCGAATGAGAAAATCGAGATTCAAATGATTGTGTTTACATTTAAAAAGCAATTTCAATCTCTTTTGAGAAACAATTTAGAAATTTTGATGAGTAGTATATGTATGTACTATATAGAAGTGTGTACCTGAGTATATATACATGGCATGTGTACACATAATGATAAATAGGATTCCTTGTATTTACAAGAAAAATAAATGGACCTAAATACACTAGGAATTATGGAGGAAGGTGTCAAAGAAAATAAGACAACTATGAAAATCCAAATATATAATCACTTTTTCCATTCATATAAGTTTTGTTCATTTCTTACTGAATAAAAAATTTAAAAGGAAAACACAAATACAGAATGAACATACAATTTAATACAATTTATACTATCTGAAAATCCAGTCCAACTCATTCAAACTATAATGGAAGATTTTGTTTATTAGACCTGTTAGACTCCCTTCTTGCTTGTCAGTGTACTCTACGAATGCATTTCCAACCTCAATTTCCTAATATTACCCTCACTCCCACGAAATCAATGTTTGCTGTGCCAAATCGTGTATTAGGCTTACTGCTGTTTCTTTGATCATTGCAGTTCTTTCAAATAAAATATTCCCCAGCCACCTCTTTAAGAGTTCACGTCACTCTCTTCTCTTAAAATAGTACTTCATTGCAAATTAAAAGACTTAAATCCATCCTTATCCATTGATCCATTTCTGGGAATAGTGAATGAGGGTCATAAAGATTCAGTGACAAGGACGTTCACTGAAACTTTGTTTATGATAGCAACAATATCTGAAACCGCTGTATGCTTAGCAGAAGAGAAAAAGATAAATTAATTATAGCATATCAATACAACAACAAAAAAGCAGACACTAAAAATTATGTTGTAGAGGACTATATAATTGCACAGTAAAAATATTTAGTTTCTATCCTTAAATTAGAAAAAAAA